>NW_021192326.1:0-2057 GCF_002162155.2 Triticum dicoccoides | reverse complement strand
CCCCGACTGAAAAATCAAGCAGCTGATGATCTAGCAAAGATAGGTTCCAAGAGAGAAGCCATTCCGAGTGGTGTGTTCTTGGAGCATATACACACTCCGTCAGTCAAAGAAGATCCTTTCACCGAAGAAACTCCACAGCCCAAGAGTGCCACAGATCCGACTGAGGTTGAAGTCCCAGCGGTGGTCGACTTGATCATGGAGGTCTTGGTGGTCATTCCCGACTGGACAGTTCCATACGTCGCGTATATCCTGAGAAAAGAGCTTCCGGAGGATGAGGAAGAGGCTCGACAGATCGTCCGTCGATCTAAGGCCTTTACCGTAATCAAAGGACAATTGTACAGAGAAAGCGCGACTGGAGTTGGTCAGAAGTGCATAACACCAGAAGAAGGTCGACTCATCCTCAATGATATCCACTCGGGAACCTGTGGTCATCATGCGTCCTCTCGGACCATCGTGGCCAAAGCATACCAAGCCGGATTTTACTGGCCAAAGGCGAATGAGATGGCAAAAGAGATAGTGGATAAGTGCGAGGGATGTCAGTTCTACTCGAATATGTCGCACAAGCCTGCGTCGGCTCTGAAGACAATCCCACTCGTCTGGCCTTTCGCAGTATGGGGACTGGACATGGTCGGTCCTTTGAGAACAGGACGAAGTGGCTTCACGCATGTACTGGTGGCAGTCGACAAGTTCACCAAGTGGATCGAGGCTAAACCAATCAAGAACCTTGACACCGGTACTGCTGTTAGCTTCATCGGGGAACTAATATTCAGATATGGAGTCCCGCACAGCATCATTACGGATAATGGGTCGAACTTTGACTCAGAGGAATTCAGAGATTTCTGCAACTCCCAAGGCACACGGGTCGACTACGCTTCAGTCGCCCATCCGCAGTCGAATGGACAAGCAGAGCGAGCTAATGGACTGATTCTTAAGGGATTGAAGCCCCGACTGATGCGTGATCTCAAACACGCGGTTGGAGCTTGGGTCGACGAACTTCCCTCAGTGCTTTGGGGGCTGCGGACCACACCTAATCGGTCGACCGGAAGAACTCCATTCTTCTTGGTCTACGGAGCTGAAGCAGTCTTGCCGAGTGATCTTCTCCACAATGCTCCTCGAGTTGAAATCTACAATGAAGCAGAGGCCGAACAAGCACGGCAGGACGCAGTCGACATTTTAGAGGAAGAAAGGGAGATGGCTCTGATCCGGTCGACCATCTACCAACAAGATTTGCGTCGTTTCCACGCCAGAAATGTGAGAGGTCGAGCCTTCCAGGAAGGAGATTTAGTTCTCCGAGTGGATCAGCACAAACCACACAAGCTTGCTCCTTCTTGGGAAGGTCCCTTCATCGTCACCAAGGTTCTCCACAACGGGGCGTACCGTCTTTACAACGTCGAGCATAATATCGACGAGCCCCGAGCTTGGAACGCGGAACTACTCCGCCCATTTTATACTTAAGTTTTATCACTCGGATGAGTTGCAATAAAGTACTTCTGTAGTTCATGGACCTCAAAATAATAGTGTCATAGTTCCTCCATAATTTCTGTCACTTTTTATTTTTGTCCAATAAAATTCCCCCTCAGTGGGTGACTTAGCCGCGAATCCGTTTCGCCTAAGTTTGTAAAAATCCTACCGAGTGGTGAGCCAGACTCCCACTCGGAGGCTTAGCTGCGAATCCGTTTCGCCTAAGTTATCAAAATCCTACCGAGTGGTAAGCCAGACTTCCACTCGGAGGCTTAGCTGCAGTCCAAGGACTCGCCTAAGTTTGTCAAAATCCTACCGAGTGGAGAGCAAACCTCCCACTCGGAGGCTTAGCTGCGAATCCATTTCGCCTAAGTTATCAAAATCCTACCGAGTGGTAAGCCAGACTTCCACTCGGAGGCTTAGCTGCAGTCCAAGGACTCGCCTAAGTTTGTCAAAACCCTACCGAGTGAAGAGCAAACCTCTCACTCAGAGGCTTAGCTGCAGTCCAAGCACTCACCTAAGTTATAAAAATCCTACCGAGTGAAGAGCAACCCTCTCACTCGGAGGCTTAGCTGCAGTCCAAGCACTCGCCTAAG
>NW_021192325.1:0-1097 GCF_002162155.2 Triticum dicoccoides | reverse complement strand
AGGAAGAGGGGGTTGTGGCGGAGCTTCTGAGCTAGTCGGGGGAGCGAGGGGTGGCCGGAGACGGCTGCTAAGGCGAACGGCGGCGACGGTGGTGTTCGGCCGTGAGAGAGAGAGCGAGGGAGAGGAGGGAAGAGCCGAGGGCGAGTGAGAGAGAGCAGGGGGGGAGGCGTGGCGTCGTCCAGGGCATCGAGGCGAGGAGGGGAGGGCAGGCAGGCAGGGAGAGAGGTGGCGTGGCGCGGTGGCGGGCGCGCGCGCCGGCCACACTCCCCTCCCTCTGTCGGGACGAAGACGACAGAGGAGGGAGACGGGCTGGGCCGCCTGCTGGCTGGGCCGGCCAGCTGGATGGGCTGCACAGTGGAGGAGCCCAGGTAAGCTTCTCCCTTTTATTTTTTCCTGTTTTTCTAATTTCTGACATTTGTTTTGATTTAAATAATATATTAAATCATTTATTTAACTTATGCCAAATTTTTCAGGAGCTAGATATATTATTCCAGAGCTCCTTTATAATTGGCATAATATTTGGACATATATTAATATATATAGAAAATATTTCCAAAGCAAATATTTATGCATTAATTCCAAATGCCCAAAATAAATGTCCATGAGCCACAAAAAATATTGGTTTGATTTTTATCTCTGTCCAATATTTTCAGAGAGCAACATGAGCATTTTCTTGGACCCTTTTGGAGAAATTTTTATTTGGGTCATTTTCAAAATGATTCTGAGGGTTTCACAGATCCCCATTTCAAGTTTCTGATGAAAGAGTAAACATGATGCAACACTCTAATGCATGACTAGCTAGGGTGTGACAACTCACCCCCACTCAAAAGAATCTCGTCCCGAGATTTGGGTTCCTCCGGGAAGAAGGCGGGGTACTCAAGTCGAAGACGATCCTCCCTTTCCCAGGTTGCTTCATCCTCAGAATGGTGTGACCATTGTACTTTGAGGAACTTGATGTTCTGACGTCGGGTGATACGTTCGGCCTGATCGAGGATACGAACGGGGTACTCTCGATATGTAAGATTATCTTGGAGATCAAGCGTTTCGTGGTCCACTTCACGGATAGGATCCGAGAAGCAACGCCTGAGTTGAGAAAC
>NW_021192324.1:0-1089 GCF_002162155.2 Triticum dicoccoides | reverse complement strand
CCACTGTTGGGGAACGTTGCAGAAAATTAAAATTTTTCCTACGGTTTCACCAAGATCCATCTATGAGTTCATCTAAGCAACGAGTCTAGGGAGAGAGTTTGCATCTACATACCACTTGTAGATCGCGTGCGGAAGCTTGCAAGGTGATGATGTAGTCGTACTCGACGTGATCCAAATCACCGATGACCAGCGCCGAACGGACGGCACCTCCGCGTTCAACACACGTACGGGACGGGAGACGTCTCCTCCTTCTTGATCCAGCAAGGGGGAAGGAGAGGTTGATGAAGATCCAGCAGCACGACGGCGTGGTGGTGGATGCAGGGCGTCACAGCAGCAGGGCTTCGCCGAGACTACGAGGGAGAGACGTAACGGGGGGAGGTGGAGGCGCCAGGGGCTGGTGTATGAAGTCCCTCCTCTCCCCCACTATATATAGGGGTGCCAGGGGGGGCTCCGGCCCTAGTAGATGAGATCTACTAGGGGGGCGGCGGCCTAGGGGAGGTTTCCCTCCCCCCCAAGGCACCTAGGGGTGCCTTCCACCACTAGGACTCCTCCTAGGGGGAAACCCTAGGCGCATGGGCCTATAGGGGCTGGTGCCCTTAGCCCATGATGGCCAAGGAGCACCCCCTACAGCCCATGTGGCCCCCCGGGACAGGTGGCCCCACCCGGTGGACCCCCGGGACCCTTCCGGTGGTCCCGGTACAATACCGATAACCCCGAAACTTGTCCCGATGCCCGAAATAGCACTTCCTATATATAATTCTTTACCTCCGGACCATTCCGGAACTCCTCGTGACATCCGGGATCTCATCCGGGACTCCGAACAACATTCGGGTTTCTGCATATACATATCTTCATAACCCTAGCGTCACCGAACCTTAAGTGTGTAGACCCTACGGGTTCGGGAGACATGCAGACATGACCGAGACGCTCTCAGTCAATAACCATCAGCGGGATCTGGATACCCATGATGGCTCCCACATGCTCCTCGATGTTGTCATCGGATGAACCACGATGTCGAGGATTCGATCAAACCCTGTATGCAATTCCCTTTGTCAATCGGTACGTTACTTGCCCGAGACTCGATCGTCG
>NW_021192323.1:0-910 GCF_002162155.2 Triticum dicoccoides | reverse complement strand
TTTTGGCCGATTCTGACCCGTATCTTGGATTATTACTCACTGTTTTGGGGTCCCGAAGAGATTTCCATAGTTGTTGAAGCCCAAGGTGCGCTTACATGTCGGTCATCAAGACTGGCAGTTTTGGCCGATTCTGGCCCGTTTCATGGACTACCACTCACTATTTCGGGGTCCCGGAGTGGTTTCCATGGTTAACGAACCCTGTGGTGCGTTTACGTGTCGGTCATCAACACTGGCAGTTTTGGCCAGTTCTGGCCCATTTCTTGGATTATTACTCACTATTTTGGGGTCCCGGAGCGATTTCCATAGTTGTTGAACCCCAAGGTGCGCTTACGTGTCGGTCATCAACACTGGCAGTTTTGGCCGATTTTGGGCCGTTTCATGGACTATTACTCACTATTTTGGGGTCCCGATGTGGTTTCCATGGTTAACGAACCATGTGGTGCGTTTATGTGTCGGTCATCAACACTGACAGTTTAGGCCGATTTTGGCCCGTTTCTTTGATTATTACTCACCGTTTTCGGGTAACGAAGCAATTTCCATAATTGTTGAACCCCAAGGTCCGCTTACGTGTCGGTCATCCACAATGGCAGTTTTGGCCAATTGTGGCCCATTTCATGGACTATTACTCATTGTTTTGGGGTCCTGGAGTGGTTTCCATGGTTAACGAACCCTGTGGTGCGTTTATGTGTCGGTCGTCAACACTGGCAGTTTTGGCCGATTTTGGCCCGTATCTTGGATTATTACTCACTGTTTTGGGGTCCCGAAGAGATTTCCATAGTTGTTGAAGCCCAAGGTGCGCTTACGTGTCGGTCATCAAGACTGGCAGTTTTGGCCGATTCTGGCCCGTTTCATGGACTACCACTCACTATTTCGGGGTCCCGGAGTGGTTTCCATGGTTAATGAACCCTGT
>NW_021192322.1:0-1143 GCF_002162155.2 Triticum dicoccoides | reverse complement strand
ACTAGGAGAGGTGGCCGGCCCCCTCCTCCTCTTTTCCCCTCCGAGGAATCCTAGTTGGACTAGGATTGGAGGGGGAATCCTACTCCCAGTGGGAGTAGGACTCTCCTGCGCCTCCCCCCTTTGGCCGGCCAGCCTCCCCTCCTCTCCTCCTTTATATACGGAGGCAGGGGCACCTCTAAACACACAAGTTGACACAAGTTGATCCACGTGATCGATTCCTTAGCCGTGTGCGGTGCCCCCTGCCACCATATTCCTCGATAATACTGTAGCAGAGTTTAGGCGAAGCCCTGCTGCTGTAGTTCATCAAGATCGTCACCACGCCGTCGTGCTGACGAAACTCTTCCCCGACACTTTGCTGGATCGGAGTCCGGGGATCGTCATCGAGCTGAACGTGTGCTCGAACTCGGAGGTGCCGTAGTTTCGGTGCTTGATCGGTTGGATCGTGAAGACGTACGACTACTTCCTCTATGTCGTGTCATCGCTTCCGCAGTCGGTCTGCGTTGGGTACGTAGACAACACTCTCCTCTTGTTGCTATGCATCACATGATCCTGTGTGCGCGTAGGAAATTTTTTGAAATTACTACGAAACCCAACAGTGGCATCCGAGCCAGGTTATTGATGTTGATGTTTTATGCACGAGTAGAACACAAGTGAGTTGTGGACGATACAAGTCATACTGCCTACCAGCATGTCATATTTTGGTTCGGCGGTATTGTTGGACGAGACGACCCAGACCAACCTTACGCGTACGCTTACGCGAGACCGGTTCCCTCGACGTGCTTTGCACAGAGATGGCTTGCGGGCGACTGTCTCTCCAACTTTAGTTGAACCAAGTATGGCTACGCCCGGTCCTTGCGAAGGTTAAAACGGAGTCTATTTGACAAACTATCGTTGTGGTTTTGATGCGTAGGTGAGATTGGTTCTTACTTAAGCCCGTAGCAGCCACGTAAAACATTGCAACAACAAAGTAGAGGACGTCTAACTTGTTTTTGCAGGGCATGTTGTGATGTGATATGGTCAAGGCATGATGCTGAATTTTATTGTATGAGATGATCATGTTTTGTAACCAAGTTATCGGCAACTGGCAGGAGCCATATGGTTGTCGCTTTATTGTATGCAATGCAATCGCGATGTAATGCTTAA
>NW_021192321.1:0-1525 GCF_002162155.2 Triticum dicoccoides | reverse complement strand
AAAAGGAATCTATAATGATAGGTCCTCCAGCCGGGGGGGGGGGTGCTAGGCATGACATCATGTTACCGGGTCATCAAAGGATCAACGTCATAACTCTTGGAAAGTTGTCCCAACCATCATATCTGACCGAGATTCAGATCCGATTGGTGTCAGGATACCTGAGACTCAGGATGTCCGAGAAGAAAAGGCGCAACACAAATCGTTGAAATGGCATTGCAAGCTTCTCGGGAAATGAACTATGGGAGCGGGTTTCTGAAGCAATAGTTCACCATTAAACCAAGGAGAGGACAAGGAGGTGTCTGGTGAACTCAACGGCAATTCACCGATATTCCCAAAAGATGGATTTCCACCATTAGGTGAACAAGGAGATAACATTTGTCAGATCAAATGATATAAGTAAGTATGCTCGAGGAAAACATACACAATTAAACATTGGTTGAAAGGTGCGCCCGAAATGTGGATTGGGTTGCACGACCAATGTCAGAATGGTGATTCAATTAGCGAAGGACTTAGAATGAACTATCGATCATTAACTTCAAAGCAATAGGGTTGCTAGAAGTGCATAATCCAAACAACACCGTTCACTTGTGGGTACCCCGGTTGGAATCAACACGAGGACCAAGAAAGAATGGTGATGGTGAGAAGTATCATTATAGAAAGAATTCTTAAGAGGTGGAGCAATCCTCACAACATTCTTAACATCAATGATGGTAATACTCCGCGGTAGAATATAACATAAGTTGGATAGCAAGGAACTCAAGGTACAACACAATACAGGAACAAGTTTTGTGTTGGAGGGAATGCAATAATGTTGTCGCTGATAACACCAATCATCGAGGGCAAGGATGGTATTTCTCATCATGGTTTCAATAGATCTCTTGGAAGAGCTCAGAATGTTGATGATATTCACGACACATTTGTCGCGAGAGTTCATGAAGATGTAATCGATCGGTGATGACATCAAGTCAAAGTAATGATAAAGTGAAAGGTTATTGGAACCAAGGGTACGACACAAACTCGAAACCAAGCTTGTTGTTCAAGGCGAAATGATATGACGATGATGACCGACGTAAGGTTAGTTCATCGTCGAAAATTGTGCTCCGGGAAGAAGGACCGGGTAGCACAGTTAAAATTAGCTCGATAATGATATAGCCGATCAGGCTAGGAATGACTTGAAGGATTAATAAATTTGTAAGCAGTGATGGGTTCAAATACTTGTTGAATCGCAATGCGAACTCGATTCAGTTATCGGTGTCTTTGAGTGTATAATAACTCAGAGCCCGTGAAAAATTGGAATCAGTGGAAAGGTAGCACTTGATGAAGAACTCATAAGAAGTTATGCAGTTCCATGATAATCTTGAGATACCAGGGGGTAATACTCGACACAAGATCAAAGTAAAGATTGGACGGGTGTATTAATCCATAGAAGACAATTGTTTTAACTTGTCCGAGAAATGGAATCAAGGAAGAACAATCATGGTCGGAACCACGGTTGCAAGGGATCAATTCACAGATACCATATGTT
>NW_021192320.1:0-1342 GCF_002162155.2 Triticum dicoccoides | reverse complement strand
TATATCCTCCCAAATTACTAAACTCACAAATTAATCACTATATAAAGCATTGCAAGAGCTAATCTAGCAATGAGAGATGAAAGGACAAAGTTGCTAACCTTTGTGATCATTTGAATGGATGGGGGCCTTCAAATCTTGACAAATTTTGGGCAAAATGTGTGATGAGCTCGAGAGGAAGAGGGGAAGAACAGAGAGGAGAGGGGAAAGGGGAAGAACAGAGCGAGCTCGGGTGGACGAAGGGTTTATGTAGGACGACCTTTAGTACCGGTTTGTGCCAAGAACAGGTACTAAAGGCGCTGGAGGGGCCCCAGTCGGACAACATCCTGCCACCACTCTCATTAGTATCGGTTCGTGGCACGAACCGGTGCTAAAGGTTCGCCACGAACCGGTACTAATGAAAGCGGCCCGGCTAGCCGTTGAAACCGGCACTAATGTATACATTAGTGCCGGCTCAAATACAAACTGACACTAATGTGCTTCACGTTTGACCCTTTTTCTACTAGTGTGGCCTTCTTTAGACTGCAAATTATCACCTCACAATCCGAAATATCAACATATAGACATGTTATTTTTTCCTGAAAAAGCAAATGGTGATCAATACTGTTCACCCGACAGAAGCAACAAGAGAGCATACAAGGTTACACTAACCACTTTCATTTCAATTATCCTTTTATGTGCAGCACTTCCCACAACTAATTTCTTCTCAGAACCACACAACTTCATGAGCCTCTTGGTCAGGCGATCGTCAATAGCCTCATTATCAAGGTCAATGGGGGTGGGCACCATCTCATATGCCATGAATTCTACCAGACTCTATGAAATAAGCACAAAAGGGATTTAAAAAGCTTGTCAAATATAATTCAAGTGTCTAAACCATGAAAGGAGGAAGAGTAATTTAGTAGCTATGAATTAGTCATAAAGTGTAGTGTTGCTTAAGTCTTTATTTTATTCATCACTAGCTAGAAAGATGTAGAAATTTGTGCATAGCAATACCCACTTAGGCTTCAACCGGTGCTAATTGACTTTTTTAAGGATCTATCAGCAGATGTCTGGCCATTGAAGACAGTGCACCATGGCACCAAACGGAACATGGGATTTTGAAACAGTTGATCTTTTAAGGATTTTGAATCAGACTCCAAACCCACCAGCTTGATTCGATTTTGAATCAGTTGAGTAACAAATAACACCTACCGAGTGATATGGGTTAATATATGTTGCAACAAAAATTGAGAGTAAGACTGGTGAAACATTGCAGTGAGTTCTGTAAAGCGCTACTCTGTTCGAGTTGGCAACAACCAACAAGAAGCATAAGGACATATGAAGAAAATAGTAAGAAAGAAAA
>NW_021192319.1:0-1882 GCF_002162155.2 Triticum dicoccoides | reverse complement strand
TGGTGTGGGTATAGTGTGCTAACCTCTGCAGAGTGTGTGTTAAATCTATCGATAGCTGCGCCCGCGGATAAGGGCCCAGTTCGTGTCGGTCACACTATGGGTCAACAGTAATAATTATAGTGATGTGCTTAATAACAACCCCGGTTCGATGATGAGATAAGTTGGATATGTGATCCATGAACGATCACCGTTTGGTTACGAGGTAACCCGTTGAACCAAGTGTGCTTCCGTTTGTGATCGTGAGAGGATCACCGTGGTATCGAGGATATCGAGTTGTTGGATATTCGTGATGTTGTGCGAGAATTGTGGGAAAAGATCAAGCTGCTTGTGGTCATGTAATGATTACTACGGTATTGTTTATACCAAGCTTGATTCGATCTCGAGATGATCGTGTGATGTTCGAGGTTGGTAAGTGATGCATGTGATGGTTACGAGGTAACCCGAGAAGAATAAGTGGTGCATATAGTGTCATCATGTTGCATGCTAGTATTGTCAGATTCATATGTTCATGCCATGCTCATATTGTGCTAGCTGTATCATGTTCATGTTGTTCATGCCATGTTATTCTGATGATATCATGTAATCCTTGTAACCTATAATTGCCATGCTGTTGTTTATCTTGAATGCTTTTGGTTATTATGAGCTTGCAAGTACATTCACTGTACTGACCTGGCGTGTCATGCCAGTTTGTAGGTCATGACGGATTTGATAGCTTGTTTGACGTGGATCCCTTGTTTGCGAGCTAGGATAAACGTTCCAGTCAGAGTCGCTTCGAAGTGGAATTCACCACCGTCGTCATTGTTCTGCTGCTAGAAGTTATTCCGCTGCTTCGAGTTGTTCTGCTGCTTGCATAGAGCAACAGTGGTAGGCATAGTGTCGCTGTGCCAATGTAATTCCCCGTTATATCAGAACCCCTTGTACCCAAATAGATTGTAGTAAAGAGCTGGTTTGTTCTATGCTAAGCAGTGCCATATTGTAGAAGACTTGATCTCGATCTCTGGGCTGGAATACGGGGCGTTCCGGTTTTCTCTGAGACGGGGTGCCACAGGCTTGTTATCCGAGCAGGCCTAGCTGTAGGAATCCCTAGACCGCGCAAACATTAGAATGCGGTAGTATAAATCCCTGTTGGTTTGTTGCACTTGATTGCTGCATAGCATGCATATAGACTTATTATTTTTTCGCTATTAGTTAATCTTGTGAGTGTAGGCAGCATCGGTTTTGATCCACTACCTGCACCCTCCTTCTTAGCATGTCTGCTCTTTGGTGTTAGGCGTCATCTCTGTCCCAGCAGAGTGATGCCCTAGTGCCGAGTGTTGCAGCCACCATTTCTAGGAGTTATGCTCAGGTATCGCGTCGATATTTCCGCCACCCATCCATATTATATCGATGATAGACTTGTCTCTATCCTGAATCGTGGCATCCATCTCGTCCCTCTGGCAACCCTTGCTGGTCTTTGTTATCAGAAAAGGGCAATGCCATTAAACCCAGTCTTCCACCGTTATCTTGCCCTGTCATTTCATTCTTTGGACCTGTACGGTTTCTTTCGTACGCTTGATGATGAGGTGGTCGTGACCTTTGTGTCTTGCTACTTGATCACCAAGTCTGTCCTCACCTATGTATCTGTCCAGATGCAACCGGTGTTCAGCCAGTGCTTGGTGTAGCCTTGGTTACGCCAATTCTTCCCACACATGTATATCATTTTCGTGCACACCTCACCGCATATTAGACTGCAATACCGGAGTTTTAGAGAGATTTGTGTGCTTAGGTATGCATGCATATTATTTTGTGAGTAGCAGTAATATGTGATGATTGCTTGACTAATTATATTAGTAGTTGTCGGCGTTCTGGGAGCGTGGCTCAGCAGTGGCCCAGTACGGCCCGT
>NW_021192318.1:0-1283 GCF_002162155.2 Triticum dicoccoides | reverse complement strand
CCTAAGTAAACAAGATGCATAAACATAATAAACATCACATGCAATTATATAGTTGTGACATGATATGGCCAATATCATATAGCTCCATTGATCTTCATCTTCGGGGCTCCATGATCATCTTGTCACCGGCTTGACACCATGATCTCCATCATCATGATCTCCATCATCGTGTCTTCATGAAGTTGTCACGCCAACGACTACTTCTACTTCTATGACTAACGTTTAGCAATAAAGTAAAGTAGTTTACATGACGTTATTCAATGACACGCAGGTCATACAAAAAATAAAGACAACTCCTATGGCTCCTGCCGGTTGTCATACTCATCGACATGCAAGTCGTGAATCCTATTACAAAGAACATGATCTCATACATCACAATTCATCATTCATCACAACTTCTGGCCATATCACATCACATTATCAATCGCTGCAAAAACAAGTTAGACGTCCTCTAATTGTTGTTGCATCTTTTACGTGGCTGCAATTGGGTTCTAGCAAGAACGTTTTCTTACCTACGAATCACCACAACGTGATTTAGTCAACTTCTATTTACCCTTCATAAGGGCCCTGTTCATCGATTCCGCTCCAACTAAAGTGGGAGAGACAGACACGCGCCAGCCACCTTATGCAACTAGTGCATGTCAGTCGGTGGAACCGGTCTCACGTAAGCGTACGTGTAAGGTTGGTCCGGGCCGCTTCATCCCACAATACCGTTGAGCAAGAAAAGACTAGTAGAGGCAAGTGAGATGACAAAATCCACGCCCACAACAAAATTGTGTTCTACTCGTGCAAAGAGAACTACGCATAGACCTAGCTCATGATGCCACTGTTGGGGAACGTTGCAGAAAATTAAAATTTTTCCTACGGTTTCACCAAGATCCATCTATGAGTTCATCTAAGCAACGAGTCAAGGGAGAGAGTTTGCATCTACATACCACTTGTAGATCGCGTGCGGAAGCTTGCAAGGTGATGATGTAGTCGTACTCGACGTGATTCGAATCACCGATGACCAAGTACTGAACGGACAGCACCTCCGCGTTCAACACACGTACGGGACGGGAGACGTCTCCTCCTTCTTGATCCAGCAAGGGGGAAGGAGAGGTTGAGGAAGACAGCTCCACCGGCAGCACGGCGGCGTGGTGATGGTGGAGAGGCAGTACTCCGACAGGGCTTCGCCAAGCACACAACGGAGGAGGAGAGGTGTTGGGGAGGGGAGGGCTGCGCCTTGGAGGGTGGTATGGCTGCCCTCCCCTCACCCCTCTATTTATAGGGGGAAGGGAGAA
>NW_021192317.1:0-932 GCF_002162155.2 Triticum dicoccoides | reverse complement strand
AAGTGGGAGAGACTGGCACCCGCTAGCCACCTTATGCACCAAGTGCATGTCAATCGGTGGAACCTGTCTCACGTAAGAGTACGTGTAAGGTCGGTCCGGGCCGCTTCATCCCACAATACCGTCAAAACAAGATTGGACTAGTAACGGTAAGCATATTGAACAACATCAACGCCCACAACTACTTTGTGTTCTACTCGTGCAAAGAATCTACGCAATAGACCTAGCTCATGATGCCACTGTTGGGGAACGTAGCAGAAATTCAAAATTTTCCTACGTGTCACCAAGATCTATCTATGGAGAGACCAGCAACGAGTAGAAAGAGAATGCATCTACATACCCTTGTAGATCGCTAAGCGGAAGCGTTCAAGTGAACGGGGTTGATGGAGTCGTACTCGTCGTGATTCAAATCACCGATGATCCTAGTGCCGAACGGACGGCACCTCCGCGTTCAACACACGTACAGCCCGGTGACGTCTCCCACATCTTGATCCAGCAAGGAGAGAGGGAGAGGTTGAGGAAGACTCCATCCAACAGCAGCACAACGGCGTGGTGGTGGTGGAGGAGCGTGGCAATCCAGCAGGGCTTCGCCAAGCACCATGGGAGAGGAGGAGTAGGGAGAGAGGTAGGGCTGTGCCAGAACTTCGTGTATAGCTCCCATGCGCCTCCCCACTATATATAGGGGTGGAGGGGCTGGTTTCTTGCCCTCCAAGTCCATTGGGGCGTTGGCCAAGGTGGGAGGAAAGAAATCTCATTATTTCCTTCCCCACCGATTGTTATCCCCCCTTTTTAGGGATCTTGATCTTATCCCTTCGGGATATGATCTTATTCCTTCTAAGGGGGGATCTTGGTGCGCCTTGACCAGGGGTGTGGGGCCTTGCCCCCACTACCCACGTCCATGTGGGTCCCCCCATGCAGGTGGGCCCCACTCCGGA
>NW_021192316.1:0-2684 GCF_002162155.2 Triticum dicoccoides | reverse complement strand
TTTTTTTCTTAAGATATGAATGATTCTTGTAGAGAATGATTTGGTGCATCGATAATTGATTGATCGTGCACTAGGCACATATATATAGGTACAAGGGGTGCGACCGGTATCTTGTCTCCTAAGATACACGTACATACAGAGGGAGACATATACTACAGGTACTGCATACAGAACCCAGACCTACGTACATGTACACATGTTCAACACCCCCCCGCAGTCGAAGCGTCGCCGGTGACGCAAAGACTATACCAAAGGCCCTTGAAAGTCGAGGTGGGCAGTCCCTTCGTCATCACATTGGCGAACTACTGATCGGTGGGCACATGTAGAACACGAACACGACCAAGTGCGACGTGCTCTCGGACGAAGTGGATGTCGAGCCCGATGTGCTTCGTCCATCGGTGATGGACAGGGTTGGCAGCGAGGTACACCACAGAGATGTTATCGCAGTAGACGAGCGTCGCCTTGGTGACCTCACAGAGCAACTCCTGAAGTAGCTGTCGTAGCCATGAACACTCCGCGATGGCGTTGGCCACGGCCCGATACTCGGCCTCGGCGCTCGATCGTGATACCGTGGGTTGTTGTTTAGACGACCACGAAATCAGAGAGGGCCCGAGGTAGACACAGTAGCCGGAAGTGGAGCGTCGAGTGTCGGGACACCCAGCCCAGTCGGCGTCGGAGTAGGCGACAAGGCTGGTGTCCGGCGAGGCCATCAGGGTGAGACCCAGGGCTGTGGTGCCACGTATGTACCGAAGTATACGTTTCACGAGAGCCCAATGGGTGTCACGGGGAGCGTGCATGTGAAGGCACACCTGCTGGACAGCATACTAAATGTCCGGACGCGTCAGTGTGAGGTACTGAAGCGCATCGACGATGGAGCGGTAGAAGGGAGCGTCGGACGCCGGAGAGCCCTCGACGGCAGACACCTTAGCCTTCGTATCGACAGGCGTCGAAGCAGGCTTGCAGTTAAGCATGCCCGCTCGCTCCAGAAGCTCGTAGGCATACTTCTGCTGGTGCAGGAAGAAGCCAGTAGCCCGGCGCATGACCTCGATGCCGAGGAAGTAGTGGAGAGCCCCCAAGTCCTTGAGGGAGAACTCGGTGCCGAGGCGAGCTGTGATCTGCTGAAGAAGCATTGGCGAGGACGCAGTCAGGATGATGTCGTCGATGTACAATAGGAGGTATGCGGTGGCGGGGCCCTGTTGGTAGACAAACAGGGAGGCATCGGACCGTGTGGACCGGAACCCCTGCTGCTGGAGGAAGGCCGCGATCTGCTGGTACCAGGCCCGAGGCGCCTGCTTCAACCCGTATAGAGAACGGGAGAGCAAGCACACGT
Source organism: Triticum dicoccoides (assembly GCF_002162155.2). Lineage (NCBI taxonomy): Eukaryota > Viridiplantae > Streptophyta > Magnoliopsida > Poales > Poaceae > Triticum > Triticum dicoccoides. The sequence goes on along the minus strand of NW_021192316.1, from coordinate 1,354 downwards.
GGTCCGGATAGGCGGTGTCAACGAAACCAGTCGGCTGCTGACAGAACACCTGCTCGTCGAGATGGCCATGCAAGAAAGCATTAGACACATCGAGCTGGTGGACAGGCCAAGCGCGAGAAACAACAAGCTGGAGAACAGCGTGAATTGTGCCCGGTTTGACAACCTAGGCGAAGGTGTCGGTGAAGTCCATGCCGGCGCGCTGGCGAAAGCCGCGCACCACCCAACGCACCTTGTAGCGCTCGAGAGAACCATCGGGGCGAGTCTTTTGGCGGAAGACCCACTTGCCAGTGATGACATTGGCACGTGGTGGCCGCGGGACAAGCTGCCACGTATGGTTGCGCTGCACGGCGTCAAACTCCTCACGCATCGTAGCTAGCCAGTTCAGATCTCGAAGGGCTGCGCGAGCGGAGGTGGGGAGCGGGGATGGTGTCGAGGTATAAGCCGCGCACGCGTACTCGTACGACGGGTAGCGCGTGCTAGGACACAGCGTCCCAGTCCGAGCCCGAGTGACCACACCGGTGAGGGGTGCGGCCACGGTGGCGGGGGCCACGGCGGGGGTCGCGGCGACGGGGGCCACGGCGGGGGCCGAGGCGGGAGCCGCGTCGGAGGCAGCCGCGGGAGCCGCAGCGGGGCCAGCCAAGGGGAGCGCGGCAACAGGGGCCGCGACAGGGGCCGCGATGGGGGCCGTGTCGATGGGGGCCACGGCGGCGGGGGCCACGGTGAGGGCGATCGAGGAGGCCGCTACGTCAGGGGCCGCAGCAGGAGCCGCAGCGCCAGGGGCCGCTGGCGAAGGGAGCGCGGGCAAGGCCGGACCCGGAGCGCGGCTAGGCGGTCCACCAGAGGTGGTGGCAGGGACGAACCGCGCCGCAGAAGACTCCGAAGGTGACCGTACCTGCTGAAACGGGAACATGAGCTCATCAAAGTACACATGCCGTGAAGTGAAAACGCGGTGGGAGACTGGATCATAGCACCAGTAACCTTTGGTGATGGGAGGATAGCCAAGAAAGATGCAAGGAAGGGACCGGGACGCGAGTTTGTGAGGAGCAGTGGACGCGGTGCTAGGATAAGAGAGACACCCGAAAATGCGAAGACCATCATAAGATGGAACCGCACCAAAGAGGAGCTGGTGAGGGGTGTAGTTCCAGCGGGAACGACAGGGGTGAATGTTAATGAGGAGGCTGGCGGTCGTGAGCGCGTCCGGCCAGAACCGAGGAGGCACGTAGGAGTGGAAGAGCAACGTGCGGACACAGTCATTCAGCGTGCGAAGGACGCGCTCGGCGCGGCCATTCTGCTGAGACGTGTAGGGGCAGGTAAGGCGATAGATGGTGCCGTGAGACGCAAGTAAATTGCGAAT
>NW_021192315.1:0-2684 GCF_002162155.2 Triticum dicoccoides | reverse complement strand
TTTTTTTCTTAAGATATGAATGATTCTTGTAGAGAATGATTTGGTGCATCGATAATTGATTGATCGTGCACTAGGCACATATATATAGGTACAAGGGGTGCGACCGGTATCTTGTCTCCTAAGATACACGTACATACAGAGGGAGACATATACTACAGGTACTGCATACAGAACCCAGACCTACGTACATGTACACATGTTCAACACCCCCCCGCAGTCGAAGCGTCGCCGGTGACGCAAAGACTATACCAAAGGCCCTTGAAAGTCGAGGTGGGCAGTCCCTTCGTCATCACATTGGCGAACTACTGATCGGTGGGCACATGTAGAACACGAACACGACCAAGTGCGACGTGCTCTCGGACGAAGTGGATGTCGAGCCCGATGTGCTTCGTCCATCGGTGATGGACAGGGTTGGCAGCGAGGTACACCACAGAGATGTTATCGCAGTAGACGAGCGTCGCCTTGGTGACCTCACAGAGCAACTCCTGAAGTAGCTGTCGTAGCCATGAACACTCCGCGATGGCGTTGGCCACGGCCCGATACTCGGCCTCGGCGCTCGATCGTGATACCGTGGGTTGTTGTTTAGACGACCACGAAATCAGAGAGGGCCCGAGGTAGACACAGTAGCCGGAAGTGGAGCGTCGAGTGTCGGGACACCCAGCCCAGTCGGCGTCGGAGTAGGCGACAAGGCTGGTGTCCGGCGAGGCCATCAGGGTGAGACCCAGGGCTGTGGTGCCACGTATGTACCGAAGTATACGTTTCACGAGAGCCCAATGGGTGTCACGGGGAGCGTGCATGTGAAGGCACACCTGCTGGACAGCATACTAAATGTCCGGACGCGTCAGTGTGAGGTACTGAAGCGCATCGACGATGGAGCGGTAGAAGGGAGCGTCGGACGCCGGAGAGCCCTCGACGGCAGACACCTTAGCCTTCGTATCGACAGGCGTCGAAGCAGGCTTGCAGTTAAGCATGCCCGCTCGCTCCAGAAGCTCGTAGGCATACTTCTGCTGGTGCAGGAAGAAGCCAGTAGCCCGGCGCATGACCTCGATGCCGAGGAAGTAGTGGAGAGCCCCCAAGTCCTTGAGGGAGAACTCGGTGCCGAGGCGAGCTGTGATCTGCTGAAGAAGCATTGGCGAGGACGCAGTCAGGATGATGTCGTCGATGTACAATAGGAGGTATGCGGTGGCGGGGCCCTGTTGGTAGACAAACAGGGAGGCATCGGACCGTGTGGACCGGAACCCCTGCTGCTGGAGGAAGGCCGCGATCTGCTGGTACCAGGCCCGAGGCGCCTGCTTCAACCCGTATAGAGAACGGGAGAGCAAGCACACGTGGTCCGGATAGGCGGTGTCAACGAAACCAGTCGGCTGCTGACAGAACACCTGCTCGTCGAGATGGCCATGCAAGAAAGCATTAGACACATCGAGCTGGTGGACAGGCCAAGCGCGAGAAACAACAAGCTGGAGAACAGCGTGAATCGTGCCCGGTTTGACAACCTAGGCGAAGGTGTCGGTGAAGTCCATGCCGGCGCGCTGGCGAAAGCCGCGCACCACCCAACGCACCTTGTAGCGCTCGAGAGAACCATCGGGGCGAGTCTTTTGGCGGAAGACCCACTTGCCAGTGATGACATTAGCACGTGGTGGCCGCGGGACAAGCTGCCACGTATGGTTGCGCTGCAGGGCGTCAAACTCCTCACGCATCGTAGCTAGCCAGTTCAGATCTCGAAGGGCTGCGCGAGCGGAGGTGGGGAGCGGGGATGGTGTCGAGGTATAAGCCGCGCACGCGTACTCGTACGACGGGTAGCGCGTGCTAGGACACAGCGTCCCAGTCCGAGCCCGAGTGACCACACCGGTGAGGGGTGCGGCCACGGTGGCGGGGGCCACGGCGGGGGTCGCGGCGACGGGGGCCACGGCGGGGGCCGAGGCGGGAGCCGCGTCGGAGGCAGCCGCGGGAGCCGCAGCGGGGCCAGCCAAGGGGAGCGCGGCAACAGGGGCCGCGACAGGGGCCGCGATGGGGGCCGTGTCGATGGGGGCCACGGCGGCGGGGGCCACGGTGAGGGCGATCGAGGAGGCCGCTACGTCAGGGGCCGCAGCAGGAGCCGCAGCGCCAGGGGCCGCTGGCGAAGGGAGCGCGGGCAAGGCCGGACCCGGAGCGCGGCTAGGCGGTCCACCAGAGGTGGTGGCAGGGACGAACCGCGCCGCAGAAGACTCCGAAGGTGACCGTACCTGCTGAAACGGGAACATGAGCTCATCAAAGTACACATGCCGTGAAGTGAAAACGCGGTGGGAGACTGGATCATAGCACCAGTAACCTTTGGTGATGGGAGGATAGCCAAGAAAGATGCAAGGAAGGGACCGGGACGCGAGTTTGTGAGGAGCAGTGGACGCGGTGCTAGGATAAGAGAGACACCCGAAAATGCGAAGACCATCATAAGATGGAACCGCACCAAAGAGGAGCTGGTGAGGGGTGTAGTTCCAGCGGGAACGACAGGGGTGAATGTTAATGAGGAGGCTGGCGGTCGTGAGCGCGTCCGGCCAGAACCGAGGAGGCACGTAGGAGTGGAAGAGCAACGTGCGGACACAGTCATTCAGCGTGCGAAGGACGCGCTCGGCGCGGCCATTCTGCTGAGACGTGTAGGGGCAGGTAAGGCGATAGATGGTGCCGTGAGACGCAAGTAAATTGCGAAT
>NW_021192314.1:0-1050 GCF_002162155.2 Triticum dicoccoides | reverse complement strand
TCCAATGAAAGCACGTAAAACTTCGTTCATTAATCTCATGAAAGTACTAGGTGCATTAGTTAACCCAAAAGGCATGACTAACCACTCATATAATCCAAACTTAGTTTTAAATGCTGTTTTCCATTCATCTCCCAATTTCATACGTATTTGATGGTAGCCACTACGCAAATCAACTTTGGAGAATATTGTAGAGCCACTCAATTCATCAAGCATATCATCTAGCCTAGGAATAGGATGACGATAACGAATAGTAATATTATTAATGCCTCTACAATCAACACACATACGTGATGTACCATCCTTTTTCGGCACTAGAATAATAGGAACAGCACAAGGACTAAGGGATTCACGTATATAACCTTTGTCGAGAAGCTCTTGTACTTGACGCATAATCTCCTTCGTCTCCTCTGGATTGGTACGGTATGGTGCACGGTTTGGCAGTGAAGCACCGGGAATTAAGTCAATCTGATGCTCAATCCCTCGAATAGGCGGTAATCCTGGTGGCACGTCTTGTGGAAAAACGTCAGCGAACTCCTGCAAAATGTTAGTGACAGCAGGAGGCAAAGAGGAAGGCACGTCCTCGAATGAAAATAATGCCTCTTTGCACACAAAAGCATAGCAAACAGAGTTGCTGAAATCTAGCTCATCAATATCAGATTTGGTGGCAAATAAACATGCACTTTTCAATTTAATTTCAGAAGCAACACTAGATGGTTTATTGTTAGGCTTCATTTGTTGCTCAAATTCTTTTGCCACAATCTGATTTTCACTCTTATTCTTCTCCTGTTGTGCTTTATTAGCTCTATTAATATCATCTTTCAAAATGGAATCAGGAGTCATAGGAAGCAAAGTAATATTTTTATCCTTATGAACAAGAGTATAGTGATTGTTTCTACCATGGTGTACAGAATTTTTATCAAATTGCCATGGTCTACCAAGTAATAAGGAACATGCTTGCATAGGTACCACATCACAATCAACATAATCAGCATATGTAGAGATACTAAAATGCACACGAACAGTACGTGTTACCTTAACCTTGCCGCTGTT
>NW_021192313.1:0-1504 GCF_002162155.2 Triticum dicoccoides | reverse complement strand
CATGCAAAACTAGTGAAAGCACAAACAGCAGCAGCAACTCGTCTCTCCTCAGGATATTGTAAACATGTAAATCGTTGTTCAGTTTCTAACTCCCAAGTAAGATATATATCAGGAACATATCTACCCTCAAATGGTGGAATATTCAATTTCAGTTTAGGAATATGGACATCATCTCGTACCTGAGGTGGTGGTGCAGGCCTACCATTACGAATATATACCTGAGGTCGACCTGCTGGTGGTGGTACAGGTGGCTGCACGTAGTGTTGATTTTGATCAACCTCATCCTCATAGTCTCCCACATAATCATCCTCCTCCGCATCAGCAGCAGGAGCCACAGAAGTATCAACAGCAGCACCAACAGTTTGGCCAAACGCAAGAGGAACACGGCTTGCTCGGCGGAGGTCTGCTTCGCGACGTGGAGGTAGTCGTTGTTGTTGTTGTTGGAGAGGTGCGTTAGGTGCAGCGGGTGATGGTGGTGGAAGACGCGCGAGCAATTCATTAAACTTGTTATCGAGCTTTGTTTCGAACGTCTTCTCAAGGCCAGTGATCTTCTCCATGGCCTCTTCAAAACTGTTCAGCACATCTTGCACCTGTTCAGTCATCATTTGCTGAAACTTATCATGAAGCTCCTTGTTCGATAAATTCTCCCAGTCAATCTCGTCGGCTTGTGATCCTAGCATGGTTAGCAGCAATAGAAATACACAAGAATATGATCCTACAGACTACGAACAGGTCTCGTTGACGGATTTGTGACACCCACCACCACCACTTGTTCGTAGTCTGTAGGATCATATTCTTGTGTGTTTCTATTGCTGCTAACCATGCCAGGATCACAAGCCGACGAGATTGACTGGGAGAATTTATCGAACAAGGAGCTTCATGATAAGTTTCAGCAAATGATGACTGAACAGGTGCAAGATGTGCTGAACAATTTTGAAGAGGCCATGGAGAAGATCACTGGCCTTGAGAAGACGTTCGAAACAAAGCTCGATAACAAGTTTAATGAATTGCTCGCGCGTCTTCCACCACCATCACCCGCTGCACCTAACGCACCTCTCCAACAACAACAACAACGACTACCTCCACGTCGCGAAACAGACCTCCGCCGAGCAAGCCGTGTTCCTCTTGCGTTTGGCCAAACTGTTGGTGCTGCTGTTGATACTTCTGTGGCTCCTGCTGCTGATGCGGAGGAGGATGATTATGTGGGAGATTATGAGGATGAGGTTGATCAAAATCAGCACTACGTGCAGCCACCTGTACCACCACCAGCAGGTCGACCTCAGGTATATATTCGTAATGGTAGGCCTGCACCACCACCTCAGGTACGAGATGATGTCCATATTCCTAAACTGAAATTGAATATTCCACCATTTGAGGGTAGATATGTTCCTGATATATATCTTACTTGGGAGTTAGAAACTGAACAACGATTTACATGTTTACAATATCCTAAGGAGAGACGAGTTGCTGCTGCTGTTTGTGCTTTCACTAGTTTTGCATGTGT
>NW_021192312.1:0-965 GCF_002162155.2 Triticum dicoccoides | reverse complement strand
TCCCAGGAGATGGAGGAACAACCTCACTTGTATGAGGCCGCCGCCTTCCCCACCGATCCTGAGACCACGGATGGTGCCGCTGAGGATGACCACACTGATGCCACCACTGATGGTGCCGCCGAGGATGCCACCACTGATGATGGCGGCGCACGCACAGATAGCAGCCAGCCGAAGAGGCAACGGAAGGACCGGCGCCCGATCGTGCTCCGCACCCTCAAGGAGGAAGTTACTGAAGTGGACTCCAACGGGAATCCAACGGCGCCCGAACGAATAGTCAAGGGGTACTCGCTTCAGCTCGGGTGCATTGTCCGGAGCACCGTCTCGATCAACACCGAGAACCTGAGGCATCCTGACCGAGGGAATTTGCGCCACCTCCTCTTCACGAAGCTGCACGAACGATACAAGTTCCCCGCTGAATTCGAAAACACAAGCCTCAAAGGGAATAAAGTGAACAATGCTGCCCTCACGAAGACGAGCAAGGCCCTGTCTACTTGGAAAAGCAATGTAAAGAGAATGATTGAGAAAGGTGAGAGTTATGAGAAGATCAAGGAGAAAAATCCTTCGATCACCGAAGATGACTACAACGACTTCAAGATCAATTGCTCGAGCACCGCAAGCTCCCAATCAAGTGAGTGGGGGAAACAAATGCGGGAGCTGAACATAGGGGAACACACACTCGGTCCCGGCGGTTACAGAGTGGCGGAGCCTATATGGGACAAGGAGGAGGCGGACCGTGCCGAGCAAGGCCTACCGCCCCTCTTCGATAAATACGGTGACAAGCAGACCAGGAACTTTGTCAGGGCCCGGTACAAGAAGGACCCGAAAACAAAGGAGCTTACCACGGATCCGAAGACCAGGCGGCTTGAGCTTGTTCTGGTAAGGAATACACCCTCGCGTAATTAGCTCCATATGGTTGCATTCTAATTAATGAAGCCGAATTTCTAAATGGTTCACATTCCTTCCGC
>NW_021192311.1:0-1147 GCF_002162155.2 Triticum dicoccoides | reverse complement strand
GTAGCATCTCCAGTAGCATCGCATAGCATAATCCTACCCGGCGATCCTCTCCTCGTCGCCCTGTAGAAAAGCGATCACCGGGTTGTCTGTGGAACTTGGAAGGGTGTGTTTTATTAAGTATCCGGTTCTAGTTGTCATAAGGTCAAGGTACAACTCCAAGTCGTCCTGTTACCGAAGATCACGGCTATTCGAATAGATTAACTTCCCTGCAGGGGTGCACCACATAACCCAACACGCTCGATCCCATTTGGCCGGACACACTTTCCTGGGTCATGCCCGGCCTCGGAAGATCAACACGTCGCAGCCCCACCTAGGCAAAACAAAGAGGCCAGCACGCCGGTCTAAACCTAAGCGCACAGGGGTCTGGGCCCATCGCCCATAGCACACCTGCACGTTGCGAGGGCGGCCGAAAGCAGACCTAGCCTAGTGGCGTTCCAGTCCAATTCGGCGCGCGCCGCTCCGTTGCTGACGTTTGAAGTGCTTCGGCTGATACCACGACGTCGGGATACCCATAACTACTCCCACGTAGATGGTTAGTGCGTATAGGCTCGTAGCCGACTCAGATCAAATACCAAGATCTCGTTAAGCGTGTTATGTATCCGCGAACGCCGAACAGGGCCAGGCCCACCTGTCTCCTAGGTGGTCTCAACCTGCCCTGTCGCTCCGCCACAAAGTAACAGTCGAGGGCCGTCGGGAACCCAGGCCCACCTCTACCGGGATGGAGCCACCTGTCCTTCCAGCCCCCTCGTCAGAATCACTTGCGGGTACTCAATGAGCTGACCCGACTTTAGTCACCATCTGTATAGTATGTATGTATGTATAGTATATACCCGTGATCACCTCCCAAGTGATCACGGCCCGATAGTATAGCAAGGCAGACTGACAAGAATGTAGGGCCAATGATGATAAACTAGCACCCTATACTAAGCAGTTAGGATTGCAGGCAAGGTATCAACAGATGTAGCGACAATGTCAGGCTATGCATCAGAATAGGATTAACGAAAGCAGTAACATGCTACACTACTCTAATGCAAGCAGTATAGAGGAGAATAGGCGATATCTGGTGATCAAAGGGGGGGCTTGCCTGGTTGCTCTGGCAAGAGAGAGAGGTCGTCGGTGACGTAGTCGTCCACAGGGGCATCAGCAT
>NW_021192310.1:0-663 GCF_002162155.2 Triticum dicoccoides | reverse complement strand
CGAAAACCTGATACTCCGAAAGAGTTTGTCCATTTTGTACACGAAGTGCGTCCAGTTTTTGCCGTGACCCTCTCTACTCTTTCGCACATGCTATGTGGGTGAAATGATGATACCATGCCAAGTTTCAACATTTTCAGAATTCATTTTGTAGTGATTTTCAATTTCACGGTCATTTAGCTCTCTAAACAATTAGGTAAATGACCGAAAAACAACAAATGATGTCAGAACATGTTGGGAATTGATGACGTTGCTTTGAATGCTGCATACTGAACACAAAAGAAGTCGGAGTTCAAATAAGTTTAAAAAACATCGAAGTGCCCGTGTAACAGATGAGTTCTCGTCCAAAACCCTGATAATCCGAAAGAGTTTGTCCAGTTTGTACATGAAATGCGTCCAGTTTTTGCCATGACCCTTTCTACTCTTTCGCACATGCTATGCGGGTGAAATGATGATACCATGCCAAGTTTCAACATTTTCAGAATTCATTTTGTAGTGATTTTCAATTTCACGGTCATTTAGCTCTTTAAACAATTAGGTAAATGACCGAAAAACAACAAATGATGTCAGAACTTGTTGGAAATTGATGATGTTGCTTTGAATGCTGCATATTGAACACAAAAGAAGTCCGAAGTTCAAATAAGTTTAAAAAACATCGAAGTGCCC
>NW_021192309.1:0-4327 GCF_002162155.2 Triticum dicoccoides | reverse complement strand
TCAGTCTCCCCTCATACCGCGATTTAGGGAGACCTATCTTCTTAAGGCCAGGAATGAAGTCAACACAAAACCCGATAACATCCTCTGTTTGATGGCCCATGGAGATGCTTCCTTCTGGCCTAGCGCAGTTATGGACATATTTCTTTAGGACTCCCATGAACCTCTCAAAGGGGAACATATTGTGTAGAAATACGGGCCCCAGGATGACAATCTCGTCGACTAGATGAACTAGGACGTGCGTCATGATATTGAAGAAGGATGGTGGGAACACCAACTCGAAACTGACAAGACATTGCGCCACATCACTCCTTAGCCTTGGTACGATTTCTGGATCGATCACCTTCTGAGAGATTGCATTGAGGAATGCACATAGCTTCACAATGGCTAATCGGACGTTTTCTGGTAGAAGCCCCCTCAATGCAACTGGAAGCAGTTGCGTCATAATCACGTGGCAGTCATGAGACTTTAGGTTCTGAAACTTTTTCTCTAGCATATTTATTATCCCCTTTATATTCGATGAGAAGCCAGTCGTGAACTTCATACTGAGCAGGCATTCAAAGAAGATTTCTTTCTCTTCTTTCTTAAGAGCGTAGCTGGCAGGACCTTTATACTGCTTCGGAGGCTTGCCGTCTTTTTCGTGCAAACGTTGCAGGTCCTCCCATGCCTCAGGTGTATCTTTTGTGTTCCCATACACGCCCAAGAAGCCTAGCAGGTTCACGCAAAGGTTCTTCCTCACGTGCTTCACGTCGATTGAGGAGCGGACCTCTAGGTCTTTCCAGTAGGGTAGGTCCCAAAATATAGATTTCTTCTTCCACATGGGTGCGTATCCCTCAGCGTCATTCAGAACAGCTAGTCCATTGGGACCCTTTCCAAAGATTACGTAGTGTAAATCATTGACCATAACAAGTACGTGATCACCGGTACGCATGGAGGGCTTCTTCGGGTGATCTGCCTCGCCTTTGAAATGCTTGCCTTTCTTTCGACATTGATGGTTGGTCGGAAGAAATCGACGATGGCCCAGGTACACATTCTTCCTGCATTTGTCAAGGTATATACTTTCAGTGTCATCTAAACAGTGCATGCATGCGTGGTATTCTTTGTTTGTCTATCCTGAAAGGTTACTGAGAGCGGGCCAATCGTTGATGGCCATGAACAGCAACGCCTTAAGGTTAAATTCCTCCTGTCTGTGCTCATCCCACGTACGTACACCGTTTCCATTCCACAACTGTAAAAGTTCTTCAACTAATGGCCTTAGGTACACATCAATTTCGTTGCCGGGTTGCTTAGGGCCTTGGATGAGAACTGGCATCATAATGAACTTCCGCTTCATGCACATCCAAGGAGGAAGGTTATACATACATAGAGTCACGGGCCAGGTGTTGTGATTGCTGCTCTGCTCCCCGAAAGGATTAGTACCATCCGCGCTTAAAGCAAACCATACATTCCTTGGGTCCTTTGCAAACTCATCCCAGTACTTTCTCTCGATTTTTCTCCACTATGACCCGTCAGCGGGTGCTCTCAACTTCCCATCTTTCTTTCGGTTCTCACTGTGCCATCGCATCAACTTGGCATGCTCTTCGTTTCTGAACAGACGTTTCAACTGTGGTATTATAGGAGCATACCACATCACCTTCGCAGGAACCCTCTTCCTGGGGGGCTCGCCGTCAACATCACCAAGGTCATCTCGTCTGATCTTATACCGCAATGCACCGCATACCGGGCATGCGTTCAGATCCTTGTATGCACCGCGGTAGAGGATGCAGTCATTAGGGCATGCATGTATCTTCTCCACCTCCAATCCTAGAGGGCATACGACCTTCTTTGCTGTGTATGTACTGCAGCAATTCCAGTATGGTACCGAGCTTTGTGTTGCCATCTTCGCAATTGGGGTATAACCCTTTTTTGTGATCCTCTAACATGCGATCGAACTTCAGCTTCTCCTTTTGACGTTCGCATTGCGTCCTTGCATCAACAATGACCCGGCGGAGATCATCATCATCGGGCACATCGTATGGTTCCTCTTGATCTTCAGCAGCTTCACCCGTTGCAGCATCATTGGGCACATCGTCTGGTTCCTCTTGATCTTCACCAGCTCCCCCCGTTGCAGCATCACCGTATTCAGGGGGCACATAGTTGTCATCGTACTCTTCTTCTTCGCCGTCTTCCATCATAACCCCTATTTCTCCGTGCCTCGTCCAAACATTATAGTGTGGCATGAAACCCTTGTAAAGCAGGTGGGAGTGAAGGATTTTGCGGTTAGAGTAAGACCTCGTATTCCCACATTCAGTGCATGGACAACACAAAAAACCATTCTGCTTGTTTGCCGCAGCCGCATCGAGAAACTCATGCATGCCCTTAAAGTACTCGCGGGTGTGTCTGTCACTGTACATCCATTGCCGGTTCATCTGCGTGCATTATATATAATTAAGTGTCCAAATTAATAGAAGTTCATCATCACATTAAAACCAAAGTGCATACATAGTTCTCATCTAACAACATATAGCTCTCCAGAGCATCTAATTAATTAAACCATACATTGAAACTATGTAAAACATTTCAATGCGAAAACAAATGCGATTATAATCGCAACGAAGGTAACAATTGATCCAACGGTATAATGATACCAAGCCTCGGTATGAATGGCATATTTTCTAATCTTTCTAATCTTGAAGCGCATTGCATCCATCTTGATCTTGTGATCATCGATGACATCCACAACATGCAACTCCAATATCATCTTCTCCTCCTCAATTTTTTTTATTTTTTCCTTCAACAAATTGTTTTCTTCTTCAACTAAATTTAACCTCTCGACAATAGGGTCGATTGGCATTTCCGATTCACATACATCCTACATAAATAAAATCTATGTCACGTTGGTCGGCATAATTTTCATAAACAATAAATGAACCAATAGTTATAAAGATAATATATATACCACATCCGAATCATGGACAGGACGAGGGCCGACGGGGGCGGATACCAAAACCATCGCACTATATAAGATGTAATAATAAAAGTAAGAAAATAATACAAGTATCCATGTAAACATACAAGTAAGAATATTTTTCCTTTCAGAAAGAAGATAAGAACAAGAGGCTCACCACGGTGGTGCCGGCGATGAGCTCGGCGCGGGTGATCGACGGCGGTGAAGACAGGGACGGGGCATGACGGACCGCTAAACCTAGACAAATATTATGGAAAATGGAGCTTGGAGGTCGAGCTTGGAGAGGAGAAAGCTTAAGTAGTGTGGCTCGGGCATTCCATCGAACACCTTGTGTGCATAGGAGGTGAGCTAGAGCACCACCAAGCCCTCTCCCCCTCGGCCAGAGAAAAACAGAGCACTGGGGTGCTCTGCTCGCGAGCGAGGGGTATATATAGGCACCTCATTGGTCCCGGTTGGTGAAATGAGCCGGGACTAAAGGTGATCCTTTCGTCCCGGTTCAAGCCACGAACCAGGACCAATGGTGGTGGGCCAGGAGCGAGGCCCATTGGTCCCGGTTCATCCCATCAACCAGGACCAAAAGGTCCAGATGAACCGGGACCAATGGCCCACGTGGCCCGGCCGGCCCCCTGGGCTCACGAACAAGGACCAATGCCCACATTGGTCCCGGTTCTGGACTGAACCGGGACTAATGGGCTGACCCGGCCTAGACCAAATCCCTGTTTTCTACTAGTGAAGCTCATGTGTTTGCTCCATGGCACATCGCCGAAACAATTGGATATGTTGTTGTGGATGCACCACAGTCTGATTTGAGGGGTATCTACACGCATGTATTAAGCATTCTGTTTGGTGCATGTGTTTGGGTCTACTATATCCCATTCTAATATATATTCGAGCTTTGTCAAGTCCGTATTATGATGGATAAAATGAAGCTTCACTTTATTGAAGAGAATTGTATGTCCGCTTTTTACCATGTTAAGTCATCTCTAGTATTGAACGTGTGTGTCTACTGAGAAAAGAAGTCAACACTAGTACATTTGAGAAGATGTTTGTATTTCATTAAATCCCAGCGGCCAACGATAGGACAATACAGATTTAGCCTTTAATTATTGATAATAAAGAAATGACATAAAATTTGACGAAAGATTGCATATAGATGTAACTAGATGACAACAGATCGGCGAACTATCGTCCATTGTTTAATGCTTTCGCTTGAACGGATCGACAGAGCTCATCTTCTCAGTACGGGAATGGGAAGCCGACATTCGTCTCCAGCCCAGCAGGGATCTCTGGTGACAGAGGCATCCCCATCTCATCGTCGAATCCTGGCGGCTGAGGAATCAGCATCTGCATCCCCTCCACTTCCATCCCCTTGGCGTACACAAG
>NW_021192308.1:0-1569 GCF_002162155.2 Triticum dicoccoides | reverse complement strand
ACCTGCCTAATCTGAAGCAGCTAGATATACAACAAGGTGCCATGGCAAACCTGGAAAGATTATTCTTAATCAACCTCAACAGCATGATGGAGGTCCCATCTGGCATTGAGTTCCTCATGCCCCTCCAGCGTCTCGGCTTCCACGAAATCACAAGTGATTTCTTGCTGTTGTTGCGCCAATGTTCTGCAATTCAAGGGACACAGTGGCAGCATTCTCTCCGAGAACGACCTACCAGAAATGTGCACGTTTGTAAGCAATAGCTACTCACTTGCCAACTACTCCCTCCGTCCCATAATATAAGAATGCTTTTGACACTACACTAGCGTAAAAAACGTTCTTGTATTATGGGACGGAGGGAGTACTGTACTAGCTTCCTCACTCGTCTCTTATTATCTTATTACTACAACATGCTGATGTGACATGATGTTCGTTATGTAGATGAAGGAATGAAGAGGCTTCGCTATGGTGTTCATTATTGCAGATCAAGGAAAAGGACAGATCCGATTGCGCATAGTGTCTGGGACTCCTCTGCTTTCTTAAGGCGCCATTTGCTGTTTGTTCCACCTCCACTACGGTGATGCTACTGCTACTATTGTTGGTGGCATCGTGTGCTTTTTCTTGTCAAGTGTGATATTCTCTTCTACTCCCTCCGTCCCAAAAATAAGTTTCTCAACTTTATACTAACTTCCATATAAAGTTGTACTAAATTTGAGACACTTATTTTGGGACGGAGGAAGTATTATTGTGGCTTATTATGAGATCAAAAACGAATTGTGTTTCCGTGTTCAGACTTAATTATTTCGTGTTACTTGTAGTTGTTTCAACTGTGCACTGCTATTTTGCGCGTATGCTTGTTGTTGAACCTATTTGAGTTGTGGGTGGCTGTTCATAGAAGACTTGGTTTGTGATTCATAATTATTGCTCAGGTATTCATTTTTATTACCATTATGGTTGATGCCTGGCTCACTACTAGAATTTTCGTATACGCCGGGTGTCGGCGTCTTCACCGAGAGCTAAAACACGGGCACTCGGAAATGTATAGAACACCGAGAGACACACTCGGCAAAGTAAATAAATTGGCAAACACATGATAATGCCGACAGTATTGCTCGGCAAACAGGCTATACTCGGCAAAGGCACTATTTGCCGAGGGCCATCTGGTCACACACGGCAACGTTTTGCCACGTGGCACATTCGGCTGCGACTAACGGCACGGTGACGGTTGCAACTCTTTGCCGAGAGTGCCTCTTGGCAAAGATTTAGTCCCACCTCGCATGCCGACTAGCAAAAAGACATGTTTAAATAGTTCAATACTCCAACCGCATTAAGCTTCGGTCTTCATTAGTAAGTGTCCGTACAGTCACTATGAATCTTCCTGTTCCGAGTAGAGAAGATTTATAGTGGCTGTCATATTCTAAAAATGGATGCCGGCGTTTTTTAAAAATTTATGATCCACATCTTTACCGAGAGGAGCTCTCAGCGGAGCAATAGTTACCCGAGGGTGGCTCTCGATAATGATAAGGCCACCATCAAAGTTTAGTCCTACCTCACCTAGAGACAAGCAACAAA
>NW_021192307.1:0-1271 GCF_002162155.2 Triticum dicoccoides | reverse complement strand
AAATGTCTCCACGTCTTCAGGGCATGCACAACGGCTGCTAACTCCAAATCATGAGTGGCATAATTCAACTCATGGGGCTTAAGTTGTCGTGAAGCATACGAAACAACTCTTCCTTCCTGCATAAGCACTGCTCCAAGTCCTCGACGTGAAGCGTCGCAATACACCTCATAATCCTTAGTCTGATCTGGCAATATCAAAACTGGTGAGGTAACCAATCTTTTCTTCAACTCCTGAAAACTTGCCTCACAGTCCTCAGTCCATATGAATTTGTTATCCTTTTTCAACAATTCAGTCATAGGCTTAGCAATCCTTGAGAAATTCTCAATGAATCTTCGGTAGTATCCTGCGAGTCCAAGAAAACTCCGAATCTCTCCAACTGTCGTTGGTGCTTCCCAATTAGTTACGGTCTCAACCTTTGTGGGGTCAACTGCTATTCCTTCTCCGGATATAACATGTCCGAGAAATCCAACTTCCTTCAACCAAAACTCACATTTGCTGAATTTGGCATATAACTGATGTTCCCTTAATTTCTCCAAAACCAAACGCAAATGTTCCTTATGCTCCTCTTCATTCTTTGAATAAACTAGGATGTCATCAATGAACACTACGACGAACTTATCCAAAAACTCCATAAACACTTTGTTCATCAGGTTCATAAAATAGGCAGGTGCCTTAGTCAATCCAAATGACATAACGGTATACTCGTACAGTCCATATCTCGTGGTAAATGCAGTCTTGGGTATGTCTTGCTCCCGAATCTTCATGATGGTACCCTGATCGCAAGTCGATCTTGGAAAACACTTTGGCTCCTTGCAAACGATCAAACAGATCATTTATCATTGGTAGTGGATACTTGTTCTTGATTGTTACCGCATTCAATTCACGATAATCAACAACCATTCTCAAAGATCCATCCTTCTTCTCTACTAACAAAACGGGTGATCCCCAAGGTGAAGAGCTTGGGCGTATATAACCTTTATCCAATAGCTCCTTAATCTGCTTCTTGATTTCTGCCAAATCTTGTGCTGGCATCCTGTATGGTCGTTTCGATATCGGGCCTGTTCCTGGCAATAGTTCAATCAAAAACTCAATGTCTCTATCCGGTGGCATGCCTGGCAACTCTTCCGGAAATACATCAGGAAAATCCTTCACCACTGGTACTTCTTCCTGCACCACTCCTGATAAGCAATTCACTTGTGTCCTGTTTGGCACATGCCGGGATACATACTTGATCCTTCTTCCTTCTGGTGTGGTAAGCAAAATTGTCTTAC
>NW_021192306.1:0-591 GCF_002162155.2 Triticum dicoccoides | reverse complement strand
TCAACCGCCGCCGCCGACCCCCCGCACCCCGCGCACCGTCTTATAAAAAAAATTAGTATCAAACAGCTTTTTAAATGCTACTGTCTTATAAAAAAAATATTACTGTTATTATTTAAACAAGTTTGAACATATTTAAACATAAATAACTATCAAACAGCTTTTTAAATGCTAAAAAAAATTGTGGAGCCTGGGAGTCGAACCCAGGACCTCCTGGTGTGAGAACTGGCTGCTGACCAGTCGATCTAGTAGAGTGGGCTTGACATAGATAGGTTCTGGTACTACATAACCTTTTGGCTCGAGCTGAAATAAAAAAATACTAATGGCGCACCACGGTGAGGTACGCCATTAGTATGGACATGCTAATGGCGCACCACGGTGAGGTGCGCCATTAGTATTGTGGCCCCCCTTCGCCCGATCCCCCTCGCCAGTTCTCTCCCTCTCGATCCACCGCCGCCGCCGCCGCTGCCCTCGCCCTCGCCCTCGCCCTCGCCCTCTCCCTCCCTCGCCCTCTCCTCGCCGCCCGGACGCCGCCCGGACGCCGCGCCGACGCCGCCTCGACCCCGGCCCGACCCCGCCGCCCGGACGCCGCCC
>NW_021192305.1:0-1774 GCF_002162155.2 Triticum dicoccoides | reverse complement strand
CATACATCGGTATGTATTATTTCCAATAAGTCATTAGCTCGCTCCATTGATCCAGAGAACGGAGTTTTAGTCATCTTGCCCATGAGGCATGGTTGGCAACTATCAAATGATTCGTAATCAAGTGATTCCAACAGTCCATCTGCATGGAGTTCCTTCATGCACTTTACACCAATATGACCTAAAAGGTAGTGCCACAAGTATGTTGTACTATCATTATCAACTTTGCTTTGGCATCAATATTATGAATATGTGCATCACTATGATCGAGATTCAATATTCACATTGGGTGTATGACCATAGAAGGTTTTATTCATGTAAACAGAACAACAATTAGTCTCTAACTTAAATGAATAACCATATTGCAATAAACATGATCTAATCATATTCATGCTCAGCGCAAACACCAAATAACATTTATTTAGGTTCAACACTAATCCCGAAGGTGGAGGGAGTGTGCGATGGTGATCGTATCAACCTTGGAATCACTTCCAACACACATTCTCACCTCGCACTTATCTAGTCTATGTTTATTCTGCAACTCCTGTTTTGAGTTACTAATCTTAGCAACTGAACCGGTATCGAATACCCAGTGGCTACTACGAACACTAGCAAGGTACACATTAATAATATGTATATCAAAAATATACCTCTGTTCACTTTGCCATCCTTCTTATCCACCAATTATTTGGGGCAGTTCCACTTCCAGTGACCATTTCATTTGCAATAGAAGCACTCAGTTTCAGGCTTGGGTCCAGCTTTGGGCTTGTTCATGGGAGTGACAAATTGCTTGCCATTCTTCTTGTAGTTCCCTTTTTTTTCCTTGCCCTTTTTCTTGAAACTAGTGGTCCATCAACACTTGATGTTCTTTCTTGATTTCTACCTCCCCCGATTTTAGCATCACGAAGAGCTCGGGAATTGTTTGCCATTCCTTGCATATTATAGTTCATCACGAAGTTCTAGTAGCTTGGTGATAGTGACTAGAGAACTCTGTCAATCACTATCTTATCTAGAAGATTAACTCCCACTTGATTCAAGCGATTGTAGTACCTAAACACTCTAAGCACATGCTCACTGGCTGAGCTATTCTCCTCCATCTTGTTGGCAAAGTACTTGTCAGAGGTCTCATACCTCTCGACACGGGCATGAGTCTGAAATACCAATTTCAGCTCTTGGAACATCACATATGCTCCGTGGCCTTCAAAATGTTTTTGAAGTCCTGGCTCTAAGGCATAAAGCACGGCACACTAAACTATTAACTAGTCATCATATCGAGCTTGCCATAACGTTCATAACATCCGCATCTGCTCCTGCAATAGGTCTGTCACCTAGCGGTGCATCAAGGATATAATTCTTCTATGCAGCAGTGAGGATAATCCTCAAATCACGGACCCAGACCGCATCATTGCTACTTTCGTCTTTCAACTTAGTTTTCTCTAGGAACATATCAAAACTAGGGGAGCTATATTGCAAGATATTGATCTACAACATAGGTATGCAAAAACTACCTAGACTAAGTTCGTGATAAATTTAAGTTCAATTAATCAAATTACTAAAGAACTCCCACTTAAATTAACATCCCTCAAGTTATCTAAGTGATACATGATCCAAATCAACTAACCCATGTCCAATCATCACGTGAGATGGGGTATTCATCAATGGTGAACATCTCTATGTTGATCATATCTACTATATGACTCAAGTTTGACCTTTCGGTCTCTAGTGTTCCGAGACCATGGCTGTAAATGCTAGGCTTGTCAAGTTTAACCCAAGTATT
>NW_021192304.1:0-2086 GCF_002162155.2 Triticum dicoccoides | reverse complement strand
TTTTTGAATCTCAATACAATGTTCTCCCCCTCTCTCGTGGAGATCTATTCGATGTAATCTTTTTTTTCCGGTGTGTTTGTTGAGACCGATGAATTGTGGGTTTATGATCAAGTTTATCTATGAACAATATTTGAATCTTCTCTGAATTCTTTTATGTATGATTGGTTATCTTTGCAAGTCCCTTCGAATTATCCATTTGGTTTGGCCAACTAGATTGGTAGTTCTTGCAATGGGAGAAGTGCTTTGCTTTGGGTTCAATCTTGCGGTGTCCTTTCCCAGTGATAGAAGGGGCAGCAAGGCACGTATTGTATTGTTGCCATCGAGGATAACAAGATGGGGTTTTTATCATATTGCATGAATTTATCCCTCTACATCATGTCATCTTGCTTAAGGCGTTACTCTGTTTTTAACTTAATACTCTAGATGCATGCTGGATTGCGGTCGATGAGTGGAGTAATAGTAGTAGATGCAGGCAGGAGTCGGTCTACTTGTCTCGGATGTGATGCCAATATACATGATCATACCTTGATATTCTCATAACTATGCTCAATTCTGTCAATTGCTCAATAGTAATTTGTTCACCCACCGTAGAATACTTATGCTCTTGAGAGAAGCCACTAGTGAAACCTATGGCCCCCGGGTCTATTTTCATCATATCAATCTCCATCACTTTAATACTTGCTTTGTTTTTACTTTGCCTTTTACTTTTCACTTTGCATCTCTATATCAAAAATACCAAAAATATTATTTATCATCTCTATCAGATCTCACTCCCGTAAGTGACCGTGAAGGGATTGACAACCCCTAATCGCGTTGGTTGCGAGGAGCTATTGTTTTGTGCAGGTACGAGGGACTTGCGTGTAGCCTCCTACTGGATTGATACTTTGGTTCTCAAAAACTGAGGGAAATACTTACGCTACTTTGCTGCATCATCCTCTCCTCTTCGGGGAAATCCAACGCAGTGCTCAAGAGGTAGCAAGAAGAATTTCTGGCGCCATTGCCGGGGAGGCTTACGCAAGAGCACCGTTAAAATCTACATACCTAGTACCCATCACAATCCCTATCTCCCGCATTACATTATTTGCCATTTGCCTCTCGTTTTCCTCTCCTCCACTTCACCCTTGCCGTTTTATTCGCCCTCTCTTTCCCAATTTCCTCCTCTTTTTCCCGTTTGCCTTTTTCTCGCTTGCCTTTTGTTTGCTCGTGTGTTAGTTTGCTTGCTTGTTGTTATGTCTGAAATTGGGGAAATTATTGCCTATATGGGCGATAATAATATCATAGAAAATTCTGAAGCTCCTGCTGAAGAATCCCCTACCTATCATACAAAAAGATTTCGAACCGGTAGTGGTAATATTATTGGAAAAGGAGTTATTCAAGATTTCTTTACTTGTGCTGGTGCTTTACCCTCTATGGGTGGTTCTATTCTCCATAGAACTAGTAGCCTTGCGGATGCTATTGCCATGCTTATCGTTGAACTTGAAAGGCAATTTATGCATATGCACCCTTTTATACAAAGAATTTTCCTAAAATTTTCTAATATTGAACACTCCTCTGTTAAGCGTGCCGCTACAATCTTTTTGGCTCATGAATTCAGATTTATAATAAAAGAAGCCAAAGAAATCTTTGCGCATTATAGGGTGGACGCTGGCCGTCCTTCCATAGAATCTATCCTTTTTGATCAAGAAGAAATAATGCGTTTTCAATCTATCGACTATGTTGCTTTCAATGAAAATCTTATAAAAAAGGTTCCTACCAATATTTTAATTGTTAGAATCTCTGAACTTAATGATGATTTGGCTATTCGAAATAATGAGCTAGGATGCTCTCTTGAGTATAGGCTCACCAAGTTCTGTCAAAAGAACGCTTATAATGATGAATTGGTTGTGCAATACGGAGGGCCGAAAGAGGAACCTATACCTCCTAAAATTGATCTTGGGGACTTTTGTCCTATTAAATTTAGCCCTTTTGATTACTTTTGCTTGCCTCAAAGAAAACTTGCTGCCTAACATAGAGAATATGAAATGAGTTTCACCGATCTATCTTATTACTACGACACTACTTAGATTTATCCTTGCTTTTATGCCTA
>NW_021192303.1:0-1229 GCF_002162155.2 Triticum dicoccoides | reverse complement strand
CTTCTAGGACATATTGTTTCCTGGCAGCTATGAGGATGATCCTCAGGTTCCGGACCCAGTCCGTATAGTTGCTGCCATCATCTTTCAGCTTGGTTTTCTCTAGGAACGCGTTGAAGTTCATGTTGACATTAGCGTTGGCCATTGATCTACAAGACATATTTGCAAAGGTTTTAGACTAAGTTCATGATAATAAAGTTCTAATCAAATTATGAACTCCCACTTAGATTAGACATCCCTTTAGTCATCTAAGTGTTACACGATCCGAGTCGACTAGCCCGTGTCCGATCATCACGTGAGACGGACTAGTCATCGTCGGTGAACATTTTCATGTTGATCGTATCTTCCATACGACTCGTGTTCGACCTTTCGGTCTCCGTGTTCCGAGGCCATGTCTGCACATGCTAGGCTCGTCAAGTTATCCCTAAGTGTTTTCGCTGTCTAAAACTGTCTTACACCCGTTGTATGTGAACGTAAGAATCCATCACACCCGATCATCACGTGGTGCTTAGAAATGACGAACTGTAGCAACGGTGCACAGTTAGGGGAGAACACTTATTGAAATTTTATAAGGGATCATCTTATTTACTACCGTCGTCCTAAGTAAACAAGATGCATAATACATAATAAACATCACATGCAATTATATAGTTGTGACATGATATGGCCAATATCATATAGCTCCATTGATCTTCATCTTCGGGGCTCCATGATCATCTTGTCACCGGCTTGACACCATGATCTCCATCATCATGATCTCCATCATCGTGTCTTCATGAAGTTGTCACGCCAATGACTACTTCTACTTCTATGACTAACGTTTAGCAATAAAGTAAAGTAGTTTACATGACGTTATTCAATGACACGCGGGTCATACAAAAAATAATGACAACTCCTATGGCTCCTGCCGGTTGTCATACTCATCGACATGCAAGTCGTGAATCCTATTACAAAGAACATGATCTCATACATCACAATTCATCATTCATCACAACTTCTGGCCATATCACATCACATGATCAATCGCTGCAAAAACAAGTTAGACGTCCTCTAATTGTTGTTGCATCTTTTATGTGGCTGCAATTGGGTTCTAGCAAGAACGTTTTCTTACCTACGAATCACCACAACGTGATTTTGTCAACTTCTATTTACCCTTCATAAGGGCCCTGTTCATCGATTCCGCTCCAACTAAGGTGGGAGAGACAGACACCCGCCAGCCACCTTATGCAACT
>NW_021192302.1:0-1427 GCF_002162155.2 Triticum dicoccoides | reverse complement strand
TGTGCGTTTTGAGTCAGGTATGTCTGTGCAGTCCGAATCTGAATCCAGAATGTGAGAGACTTGGACTCTATCTTCTCTTGGGCCAAAAGTGACGTGAGAGAACTTTTTGGACAGCAAATAAACATCTCTTTCTTCCTTATCTTCATATGTGGATTGTACAAATGTCCCATACACCTGCAATTAGACAAAACACAAAAGTGTGTGAAGTATTTTTGTTCTGGATAACATAAATAGATTATTGAATAGTTTGCACTAGAAATCACCTGACAAATATGCATATATGCAATATTTTTGGTCATATCCAAGGTAGTCATGTCCTCATCATCTTCAATTGGGTCAAGGCTGTTTCTGAACTCTTGGCGTAGATGATCACGTAATGCGTTGAAGTGAAACCGTGTGACGGGCTGATTGAGATGCCCATTTCCTTCAACATCATACTCGTTTTCTTCACCTGCCATGCTAAGTTCTCCAAAAGCCCTATAGTACTAGAAGCATATATGTGGATAACAACTCAAGCTCACCTCACTTACCAATCGAAGCTCATGTAACTTCCAAGTGAGAGCAGAATCATGCTCAACCGTGGTGTCGGTGGTTGGTATACAAAGAGTGACAATCAAGCGAATACAAGTCTAGGGTTGCACATGCAGGGCTGTTTGGTGGAGTTTGGGTGGGGTATATATGTAGCAAAATATGCACTAATCTGCAATCTAGATATTGTTGAACCAAGTAATCATCCACACAAGATTCTAATGCATTTAGTTGATGAATGAGATATACGTGAGATACATGCAACTCTCGCCAAGGAATCAGATTTGCTGCAAGCAAGGATTGAAGACTTTGCACACTTGACACATTTCAGCTCACAACACAAACAGGGATTTCTCAAGATACAAGTGAAGAACAGTCCCAAGTTTTCTCTCTTTTGCTTCTTGCACACACTTTCTTTCTTTGGGCAGATCTCTTTTTTTGCCTCTTTTCTTTTTTTTTGCTCTTTTTTTGACAAACTTTCAACAAGGGATTCGATCTGAACACACACTTTGGGGGAATCACGAAAATCACAATAGATGAAGTCAACCAACAAGAACATGCAGCTGAAACTTTGGCAACAAACACACACGAACTGATCTGATTTTATTGGGTGGAAAACATGATGGGAATCAGATCTAACAAGGATGAATGGAGATCACACAGTGTGGGCTTTTCAAAATGCACAAATACACTCAAAATGGACTCCGGATGACAAAGATATGCATGATTTGGTGGAGGATGCAGATCTGAAATCTGTGCACGAAAATGAACACAAACACACAAGATTGGATGGGGGGAAACTCAGCAACTAAAAACAAAGATCTAGTGGACAAGAACTTGATAAAACTCACCAAAGAACAAATTAAAGGCTGCAAAGGGCTAGGTAAAGGGATTTTTTT
>NW_021192301.1:0-933 GCF_002162155.2 Triticum dicoccoides | reverse complement strand
ATAAAGCAAAACAGGAGACGAATAAGAGTGAAAATCAGATTGTGGCAAAAGAATTTGAGCAACAAATGAAGCCTAATAATAAACCATCTAGTGTTGCTTCTGAAATTAAATTGAAAAGTGCATGTTTATTTGCCACCAAATCTGATATTGATGAGCTAGATTTCAGCAAATCTATTTGCTATGCTTTTGTGTGCAAAGAGGCATTATTTTCATTCGAGGACGTGCCTTCCTCTTTGCCTCCTGCTGTCACTAACATTTTGCAGGAGTTTGCTGACGTCTTTCCACAAGACGTGCCACCGGGATTACCGCCTATTCGAGGGATTGAGCATCAGATTGACTTAATTCCCGGTGCTTCACTGCCAAACCATGCACCATACCGTACCAATCCAGAGGAGACGAAGGAGATTATGCGTCAAGTACAAGAGCTTCTCGACAAAGGTTATATACGCGAATCCCTTAGTCCTTGTGTTGTTCCAATTATTCTAGTGCCGAAAAAGGATGGTACATCACGTATGTGTGTTGATTGTAGAGGCATTAATAATATTACTATTCGTTATCGTCATCCTATTCCTAGGCTAGATGATATGCTTGATGAATTGAGTGGCTCTACAATATTCTCCAAAGTTGATTTGCGTAGTGGCTACCATCAAATTCGTATGAAATTGGGAGATGAATGGAAAACAGCATTCAAAACTAAGTTTGGATTATATGAGTGGTTAGTCATGCCTTTTGGGTTAACTAATGCACCTAGTACTTTCATGAGATTAATGAACGAAGTTTTACGTGCTTTCATTGGACGATTTGTGGTAGTTTACTTTGATGACATATTGATTTATAGCAGATCTTTGGAAGAACATTTGGAACATTTACGTGCTGTTTTTATTGCTCTACGTGATGCACGTTTGTTTGGTAACCTTGGGAAGTGCACCTTTT
>NW_021192300.1:0-562 GCF_002162155.2 Triticum dicoccoides | reverse complement strand
AGATCTAACCATAAAGTTCAACTTAAGAACTCCGGTTTGCAAAAAGAATCAAATCAAACGGAGCAACGAAACTCAAACTGCGAAAGAAACAAGATCTGTTTACTAATCTGGACTAAGGTTAAATTTTATAGTACCAAAATCTTGTTCAATTTGTCTAAACATAAAGAGGGTTTCGAGACGAAGATCTAGGCGCTTGAATCGCCTGTTTCCGATAAACGAGCGAAAAGATAAACTAAAACGAAAATCGGATCAGAAATCGCATTTGAAAATAATCGAGAAAAACCCGAGAAAAGAAAAACTGACGAACCGGCTAACGAACAAACAGGCGAAAACCATTCGTTAAAACGAACGTACGGACGAACGTCTGCTAAATAAACTAAATCGAGAAAACCAACGAACCGATCTAAAAAAACGAAACTAGGGTTTTAAAAGAAAACCCGTCGGTTTTTACCTAAACAAAAAAAAACCAAACAACGAGATCGGATCGGATCGGCGGCGGCTTCCGCGGCGGCGCGGCGAGGCGGGGGCAGCTCGGGGCGGCGGATGGCGGCGACGCAGTGGC
>NW_021192299.1:0-3890 GCF_002162155.2 Triticum dicoccoides | reverse complement strand
TTTTTCAGAAAGAGGTGATTCTGACTAAGGATAACTTGGCAAAGCGTAGTTCGGACGATGCTGCTTTATGATTAAGATGAAACAATTAAATACCTCTTTCTCGATTGTCAGATGGCCAAACTATTATGGTGCTCTATTCATATAGCCTTCAATATCACACCTCCAAGAATCCAAGTAATATTGACATGTTATTTGGGACATGGCTAAATGGAGTAGAACTAAATACAAATAGGCATATTTTGGTAGGAGTATGCTCATTACTTTGGGCTATATGGAACTGCAGAAATGATTCTGCTTTTAACAGACAAACTCATATAATTTTTTTGTTGGTTAGCTAAAGGCCACTACTTTGATCCGTACGTGGTCATGCTCACTCCTGTGGAAGTCAGAGAGCCTTTGGTTACTAGGTTTACCCGATAGTAGATGGTAGTTCGGGATATCTACAACCGGTTTGGATGGCGGTCCATTAATAGGCATATCATCCTATTTTCGCCGGTTGTGGCAATTACCTCGTTTTCGATACTATTTTGTAGCTCCGAGCGAGCTTGTACTAGATCTTTCGGAGACTTTGCTTAATAAAGGGGTTGCATGCATCATTCTGATGCAGAGGCCGGGGGTAATCCTTCTTTTCTAAAAAAAAGTTTCTGCCATCCTCACATTGGAAACAAAAGCCTCACATCCCGATCCCGCATCGTCCACTCCAACTCAGCTGTTGCCATTGCCGGAGAAGGCGGGGGAGACAGCACTGGATCAACGATGGACATGCATCACAATGTACTGGATGGCAACGGTCAACTGGCAGCATACCGGATGGAATGAAATGGATTGGATGTTTTTTCTAGGGATCTCTTTTGTTTTTCATTGACACACCCCCGGCAGGTGGGTCCCAAAGGGTCAAGCGATTATCCGCTCCATCGTTGATGACATGGAAAAATGATGGGTCCCAAAAGGATCAAATAAGTACCCTCTCCGTCGCTGATGGCAAAGTGGTGGGTCCCATAGAGAAATAAATGGATGAAATGAGACGACAACAAGGGCTCACCTGATGCCTACTCGCTAAGAGGGCACACATGGGCTTGTACTCCATAAGATGTGCCAAATGTATAAAGTCGCCCACAAAAATTTCCCTGTCGTTTGAACTATTCATGCAGCATGTGTGAACTGTTCTTGTTCGTAAAATGTATATTTGTCTTCATCCTTCCACGAGAATTGTTCTGGTAGTTAAAAACCATGTCCAGTTAATCACATAATTGCCAATCATTGGGATGGTGGACACTCATGCAAAAATTCAATCATGACATGTACGATAAGGCCACTAGACAAGTTTGAACGAAGCTCCGAAGCCTTACAGCTCGGTGAGCGATGGGTACCTCATCATCCCTACGCCCCGTAGATGTTTGAGGAACCTGTAAGGGGAAAATACCCCAGGTGAGACACCCAGGTCGATCCGAGGGATCGATCTTTGGCGCGTTGGGTGGCCACCGCCTAAACCCACCATCGAGACACAGTCTCGTCCTCTATGCGGAGTTTATTTTGGAAGGCCCGCGTGGCGTGGAAATAGACTCGGGAAACGAAGAAATACTCGGTGGTATGCGTGAAACTTGTACGCAACTTTTTTTGTTATTTAAATCTGAATGGTTGCGAGTAAAGTCAATATATGTGTGAATTTGGTGGCTTGTTTGTATATTCAAAGTTAAAAATGATAGTTTAAGAGATAGAGATATTAATGTATAGGGGTGGTATATTTTAGAAAGTTTACCCGAGGAAACCCACCCAAACAAGAATGCCAGATCAGCCGGGGGGAAAAAAGAATGACAGTTCGAGAATAATAAGGATTCAGGATGCTATTCGGACGGATTGCAGATTGAACTTATTAAACATGTTGGGCAATCTGAAAACGAAACGAGAATCCGATCCCAGAGCGGCCTCTAGCTGACCTGACCTGCCTACGTGTATGAGCTTTTTTATGGTACCCTATACTGCTACGGAAAAGGGAGCAGTATATACCTAATCTCACCGTTCAATTCTTGAGGGTATTTTAGACCTCTAATTTTTCACATTAAAAGAAAACCAAACTCTTATTAGTTTGTATCTGGAATCTGTCATGGCTATCGACTGTCAAGAGAAAACGCCGCCGACTCAATCCAGACGCGCCGTCTCCCATATTGCACGCCCCGGCCATCTAACTCCCCCTCACCGCCGCCGTGCTAGTTCACTCCATCCATATCTAGCTGTCTGCATGCTCCTCTTGTAGCCTCACAAATCCGTAACCTTCCAACAGGCCTCGAACGTCCGCCGCCTTGTTACGGATTAGAAGTTCAGTTATCCATATTTGGCTGCATCGTAGAAACTGAGTGATGACAAAAACTTTCTTCCAAGGGGCTAGCTGCCGCTGCTAGGAAATAACAAACCCATCACTGAAATTACCAACAGCCCGAACCAAGTAGTGCAGCTTAAAACCTGAATTTGCATTGGACCCAACTCTCTACAAAGGTGAACACTAAATTATCCGTCAACGCCTGTCACCTGTGGGATGAGGGTACCTCACATCCGGCCTGCCGAATAAGAGAAGCTGCGCCATTCTGCCCTCACATCCGGTGTAGGCACGAGACGTCGGGTGCCGACTGCCGAGACCTGCGCCATGCCGCCGAGCGCCTGATCCACGAGCACAGGCTGGCCGAGGAAGGGACGAGAGATCGGCTCGCCGAGGGAGAATGCGTGGGGCGCCTCAATCTGACGAGCTGAAACTTAAAAATCTTCCCGAGTTGCCCTCAAATCACATATACCGCTTACGTTGATCGAGCAGTGCAGTCTTTATACTGCTAAACCAATTCCAACAGTATATATCTCTTTGGGCCGTTGGATCTTCCAGAATGGAGGGCCCGTATTCATTACCCGGTACCGTAAAAGAGCTCACGTGTATATATATAGCGCCAACGCCTCCTGCTTTAGTGCATCTAGAGTCTAGACCAGAATCGATCGGTGCTATCGCACGAGTCTGCAATGCCGAGGTTGCGTCGCCTGCGGCCGCGCAGGGTCGTCCAAGACCAAGACGACCGCCTCAGCGCCCTCCCCGAAGAGCTGATCCGCCTCATACTGAGCAGGCTGGACACCCGCAGCGCGCTCTCCACCGCCGTCCTCGCCAGGCGCTGGGCACGCCTCCCTCGCGATCTTCCGGCGTACGACTTGAGGGTGGGCGACATACTCCCGCCACAGTACGACCAGACCGTCGCCCTCCGCCGGCGCAACCTGCCGCGCGACACGGCTCAGGCCAGAGTCCTAGACAGCTTGATGGCCAGCTGCGAGGTCTCTACCATGCGGGCGTTCGAGGATGGCATCACCGGCTTCTTGGAGGGGGACGCACGCCGTTGCGTCAACACCCTCCGTCTCGAGTTCTTCCACACACACGACGGCGGCCGCATAGTAGACCGCCTGATCGCAGACGCGGTCGGCGTATGGGGAGTGCAAGATTTGGAGGTGGTCGTCAGGCCAGCGTCCCAGGAGCACGAGCCTTGGCCGGCCTACAGCTTCCCCCACGATCGCCTCAAGGATGGACACTGGTCGCGCCTGCACAGCCTGACGATCGGCAACTGCATGCTCCCGCCGAGGCTGCACTGCTATGACACGCTCACCAAGCTGGTCTTGCGAGACATGCCCGCTTCCACGCCCGTCGGCGTGTACGAGAGGGCCCTGAGCGAGTGCAACCAGCTGCAGGTGCTGCATCTCACGTCCTGCAGCTGCGTTGAGGACCGTCTGGTGGTGTGTTCACAGATCAGGGAGCTCGTCGTGGAAGCGTGCTCCTTCATGGTGATCGAGCTGCAGGACCTCCCGATGCTTGCCCACCTGGCCTGCCTAACCAACACCGTGGAGCTCGTGTTCGGCTCTGTTCC
>NW_021192298.1:0-865 GCF_002162155.2 Triticum dicoccoides | reverse complement strand
AAGTGGCGTCGCCGCCTCCGGCCGCCGCCGGCCCGCGGGGCCCGCGTCAGGCCCGTGCGGGCCCAGATCCGGCCGCCGCCCGACGCACCTCACCCTGCCGCGCGCCGCCTGAGTGCCCCGCCGCCTTCGCCGCCAGAGCCGCCGGTGGCCGACTCCTCACCGCCATGCGCCGCCGCGGCCATGCGCCGCCGCGCCTCGCCTCCTTCCCGCCGGCGCCGCCCTTCGCTGGCGTGGCCCCGCCTCCGCCGCCATGCGCCCCGCCGCCGCCTTGGGTCGCCGGGTCCGCCCCCAGTGCAACTCCGGCGAGCCCCGCATCCTCCTCCACCGCGCTCCGGCGAGATCTCCTCCAAGTCCGGCGATCTCCATCGTCTCCGGCGAGGTCCCGTGGATCGGGACCAGATCCACCACTCCCCCGATCCAAACGCCCCGTCCAGATCCGGATCCGTCCGTCCCGCACGTCTCCGTCCCGGGTTGAAATTTAATGTTATTCAATATGCTAGTAAAACTCTAGACAATGCCTAAAGAAATTATGCTACTACTGAAAAAGAATTCTTAGCAGTTGTATTTGCTTGTGATAAGTTCAGACCTTATATTGTTGATTCTAAAGTAACTATTCACACGGATCATGCTGCTATTAAATATCTTATGGAAAATAAAGATGCTAAACCTAGACTTATTAGATGGGTTCTCTTTCTACAAGAATTTGACTTGCATATTATTGATAGAAAGGGAGCTGAGAACCCCGTTGCAGATAACTTGTCTAGGTTAGAAAATGTTTCTTGATGACCCACTACCTATTGATGATAGCTTTCCTGATGAAAAATTAAATGTCATAAATGCTTCTCATACTGCTCCATGGTATGCT
>NW_021192296.1:0-2524 GCF_002162155.2 Triticum dicoccoides | reverse complement strand
ATAACAACCAAGAGTTCCCAATATCTTCCATACTACATACATTATAGGCGGTTCCCAAACAGAATGGTAAAGTTTTACTCCCCCTCCACCAACAATCACACTCCACGGCTTGTCCGAAACAACGGGTGCCGTCCAACTATCAACAATCCCGGGGGAGTTTTTGTTTGCAATTATTTTGATTTGATTTTTGATCTTTTGAACATGGGACTGGGCATCCAGGTTACCAGCCATTTTTCTCGTGAATGATGAGAGAAGTCCACTCATGTGAGAATAACCCACCTAGCATGGAATATACTGACAACCCCTAGTCGTTACATGAACGATTCGGGCATACAAAACAGATTATTATTTGAAGGTTTAGAGTTTGGCACATGCAAATTTACTTGAAACGACAGGTAAATACCGCAAAGGTAGATATGGTGGACACTCATGGAAGAAACTTGGTTCAAGGAATTTGGGTGCACAAGCAGTATTCCCGCTTAGTACAGATATTTTGGCTAGCAAAGGATTCTAAATAGCAAGCACCAAATGTTGAAGGATCCATAACAATATAACTTCTATACAAATATACCCAAGCATAACTCATTGCGTTGTCTTCCTTGTCCAACTTCAACTAATTTGCTCAGGTTTGAAAATAATTAATGGGGCTCACAATCATAGAAGATGTCTAAGATAGTATATTTATATGTGAAATTTCTCTTCCTTCAATATTCTTTCATGAATTGTTCAAGTGACCAATACAATGCTTGCTAACCTTCAATAAATTTACTACCTCTACTTCTTAGATGTGAAGTCATTACTCCCAATGGGGTAAGCATATGAAACATATATAATTTCAGATTTATGACATTCAACTCATTCAACCATTTACTCATAGGATATAAGTGAAGCACACGAGTAAATGACAAACTACTCCAAAAAGATATAAGTAAAGATCAATGAGTAGTTAAATAATTATGTAGCTATGTGAAGACTCTCTCTCATTTAAGAATTTCAGATCTTGGTATTTTATTCAAACAGCAAACAAAACAAATTAAAATGGCATTGCAAGGATAGCACGGCTCATGTGAAGAAGCAAAAACTTAGGCTCAACCGATACTAACTGATAATTGTTGAAGAAGAAAGGTGGGACGCCTACCGGGGCATCCCCAAGCTTGGATGCTTGAGACTTCTTGAAATATTATCTTGGGGTGCCTTGGGCATCCCCAAGATTGAGCTTTTGTGTCTCCTTAATTCCTTTTATATCTCGGTTTCCTAAATCTCAAAAGCTTCATCCACACCAAACTCAACAAGAACTCGTGAGATAAGTTAGTATAAACCAATGCAAAAACCTTATCATTTTCTACTGTAAAAAATCACAAAAAATTATTATTCAACATTGCATACTAAATGTCTCTGCATATTTAATACTCCTATTCTCAAATAGAATCATTAAACAAGCAAACATATGCAAACAATGCAAACATAACAGCAATCTGCCAAAACAATATAGTCTGTAAAGAATGCAAGATTCATCATACTTCCCTAACTCCAAAAATTATGAGAAAAATACAAAGATTTAGAAGATTTATCAGATATCAATATGAAAAAAGTTTCAACATTATATCATTCTCTGAATTTTCTAGGGAATTTTTTCAACAGCGGTAAACTTCCTGTTTTCAAACAGCAACATGTATACTAGCAAAATAAGCATGGTAGAGGCTATCCTTGACATTTTTATTGAAAATATAGATGCAAAAAATTATTCTAAATAACAGAAAGAAAATACTAAAAAAAATAAAATGACGGTCTAAGAAAAACACATATCATGTGGTGAATAAAAATATAGCTCCAAGTAAAGTTACCGATTTAGGAAGACGAAAGAGGGGATGCCATCCGGGGCATCCCCAAGCTTAGGCTCTTGGTTTTACTTGAATATTACCTTGGGTTGCCATGGTAATCCCCAATATTAGGCTCTTTCAACTCCGTATTCCATAGTCCATCGAATCTTTACCCAAAACTTGAAAACTTCACAACACGAAACTTAACAGAAAACTCGTAAGCTCCGTTAGTATAGGAAAATAAATCACCACTTAGGTACTGTTGTGAACTCATTATAAATTCATATTGGTGTAATATATACTGTATTCCAACTTTTCTATGGTTCATACCCGCCGATACTACACATAGATTCATCAAAATAAGCAAACAACACATAGAAAACATAATTTGTCAAAAAAGAACAGTCTGTAGTAATCTGTATCATTCGAATACTTATGTAACTCCAAAAATTCTGAATTAAATTGGTGTATCTGAGGCATTTGTCTATTAATCATCTGCAAAAAGAATCAACCTAAAATCACTCTACAGTAAATAATAGCAGCTAATCTCGTGAGCGCTAAAGTTTCTGTTTTTTACAGCAAGATCATAAAGACTTCACCCAAGTCTTCCCAAAGGTTCTACTTGGCACAAACACTAATTAAAACATGAAACCACATCTAACCAGAGGCTAGATGAATTATTTATTACTAAACAGGAAAAAAAA
>NW_021192295.1:0-2524 GCF_002162155.2 Triticum dicoccoides | reverse complement strand
ATAACAACCAAGAGTTCCCAATATCTTCCATACTACATACATTATAGGCGGTTCCCAAACAGAATGGTAAAGTTTTACTCCCCCTCCACCAACAATCACACTCCACGGCTTGTCCGAAACAACGGGTGCCGTCCAACTATCAACAATCCCGGGGGAGTTTTTGTTTGCAATTATTTTGATTTGATTTTTGATCTTTTGAACATGGGACTGGGCATCCAGGTTACCAGCCATTTTTCTCGTGAATGATGAGAGAAGTCCACTCATGTGAGAATAACCCACCTAGCATGGAATATACTGACAACCCCTAGTCGTTACATGAACGATTCGGGCATACAAAACAGATTATTATTTGAAGGTTTAGAGTTTGGCACATGCAAATTTACTTGAAACGACAGGTAAATACCGCAAAGGTAGATATGGTGGACACTCATGGAAGAAACTTGGTTCAAGGAATTTGGGTGCACAAGCAGTATTCCCGCTTAGTACAGATATTTTGGCTAGCAAAGGATTCTAAATAGGAAGCACCACATGTTGAAGGATCCATAACAATATAACTTCTATACAAATATACCCAAGCATAACTCATTGCGTTGTCTTCCTTGTCCAACTTCAACTAATTTGCTCAGGTTTGAAAATAATTAATGGGGCTCACAATCATAGAAGATGTCTAAGATAGTATATTTATATGTGAAATTTCTCTTCCTTCAATATTCTTTCATGAATTGTTCAAGTGACCAATACAATGCTTGCTAACCTTCAATAAATTTACTACCTCTACTTCTTAGATGTGAAGTCATTACTCCCAATGGGGTAAGCATATGAAACATATATAATTTCAGATTTATGACATTCAACTCATTCAACCATTTACTCATAGGATATAAGTGAAGCACACGAGTAAATGACAAACTACTCCAAAAAGATATAAGTAAAGATCAATGAGTAGTTAAATAATTATGTAGCTATGTGAAGACTCTCTCTCATTTAAGAATTTCAGATCTTGGTATTTTATTCAAACAGCAAACAAAACAAATTAAAATGGCATTGCAAGGATAGCACGGCTCATGTGAAGAAGCAAAAACTTAGGCTCAACCGATACTAACTGATAATTGTTGAAGAAGAAAGGTGGGACGCCTACCGGGGCATCCCCAAGCTTGGATGCTTGAGACTTCTTGAAATATTATCTTGGGGTGCCTTGGGCATCCCCAAGATTGAGCTTTTGTGTCTCCTTAATTCCTTTTATATCTCGGTTTCCTAAATCTCAAAAGCTTCATCCACACCAAACTCAACAAGAACTCGTGAGATAAGTTAGTATAAACCAATGCAAAAACCTTATCATTTTCTACTGTAAAAAATCACAAAAAATTATTATTCAACATTGCATACTAAATGTCTCTGCATATTTAATACTCCTATTCTCAAATAGAATCATTAAACAAGCAAACATATGCAAACAATGCAAACATAACAGCAATCTGCCAAAACAATATAGTCTGTAAAGAATGCAAGATTCATCATACTTCCCTAACTCCAAAAATTATGAGAAAAATACAAAGATTTAGAAGATTTATCAGATATCAATATGAAAAAAGTTTCAACATTATATCATTCTCTGAATTTTCTAGGGAATTTTTTCAACAGCGGTAAACTTCCTGTTTTCAAACAGCAACATGTATACTAGCAAAATAAGCATGGTAGAGGCTATCCTTGACATTTTTATTGAAAATATAGATGCAAAAAATTATTCTAAATAACAGAAAGAAAATACTAAAAAAAATAAAATGACGGTCTAAGAAAAACACATATCATGTGGTGAATAAAAATATAGCTCCAAGTAAAGTTACCGATTTAGGAAGACGAAAGAGGGGATGCCATCCGGGGCATCCCCAAGCTTAGGCTCTTGGTTTTACTTGAATATTACCTTGGGTTGCCATGGTAATCCCCAATATTAGGCTCTTTCAACTCCGTATTCCATAGTCCATCGAATCTTTACCCAAAACTTGAAAACTTCACAACACGAAACTTAACAGAAAACTCGTAAGCTCCGTTAGTATAGGAAAATAAATCACCACTTAGGTACTGTTGTGAACTCATTATAAATTCATATTGGTGTAATATATACTGTATTCCAACTTTTCTATGGTTCATACCCGCCGATACTACACATAGATTCATCAAAATAAGCAAACAACACATAGAAAACATAATTTGTCAAAAAAGAACAGTCTGTAGTAATCTGTATCATTCGAATACTTATGTAACTCCAAAAATTCTGAATTAAATTGGTGTATCTGAGGCATTTGTCTATTAATCATCTGCAAAAAGAATCAACCTAAAATCACTCTACAGTAAATAATAGCAGCTAATCTCGTGAGCGCTAAAGTTTCTGTTTTTTACAGCAAGATCATAAAGACTTCACCCAAGTCTTCCCAAAGGTTCTACTTGGCACAAACACTAATTAAAACATGAAACCACATCTAACCAGAGGCTAGATGAATTATTTATTACTAAACAGGAAAAAAAA
>NW_021192294.1:0-1344 GCF_002162155.2 Triticum dicoccoides | reverse complement strand
AACCATCATCGAGGATATCGAAGTCCTTGCATAAGGTATACTCTTAAGAAGGAACTTCTTCTCCTTGAACAAATCAATCAGTGGCTTGGTGTGCTCGGGACACATATAGAATGGAGGTAGCTAATCTCACAATCCAATGTATACTTCACACATGCATGACTGACTTGGGATGATTCCAAGGAAGCAAAAACAATCTTTCTCGGATACACGGCGGCAACTTACACCAAGTGCACGTGAATTAGAGAAAGTCACATCTTTCATCCGGACATATGCTCCATGAGCGGGTCATGAAGATAATGCTTAGAAAAGTTTCCAGTACTAGCTGGATGTTCAACATAATCATGGAGAGGTTAAATATATTGCTGATGGGCTCAACAACAACTCATCCTGGTTTCCATGAAGAAGGAGTTCCATAATTATGTGAACGAGTGATAGCACTAGTCAGACCCAAAACGATATAATGGTGTATGCTCGAGGAAAATCCACGAGTAAGACAACACTACGAACATCGTTGGTTCGGATTTGATTGACGATAGCCTATACTCAAATCAAAGGTTTGGGTAAGATAATAGATCAAACAATTGATCACAAGGACCAATTGATGAAGATATCATCTTTCTTCAACACACACTACACAAGAATATCCTTTTGGAACGAACTAAGCCGGGCAAGCTTCCATCTTCCAACTTTCCAAGTTGTTGTTCAGCTTAGCCAACTAGCTCAGGGGTATCCCACACAGATTCCTGGAGAAGGGGTGGTTTACAAGGATAAACCAACTTGATCACGAGCTCAACATAGCGGTCGGGTGACGACCCGGTGATACTTCCGAGAAGATAATCGGGAAATCACAACCACCGATATGCTATTAGGCTCAGGGACAATCTTGCTTTTCAGGGCAAGACGATATGATCAACAGAGCGAGGGATTGGCACAATCCTAACTCATTGATCGAGGAGTGCACCGAGAACAAGGACTAAGTGGCACAATCAGTCTTAGGGTGACGATTCAATAATCAACACGCTAAGAATGAGGTTATCGTCCATTTAACTACCAAGCAACAGAGTTGCTAGCAGTATTGATTTCACACATCACGATTCACCTGTCGGCATTCCGGTTGCGACAACACGGAACCGAGGGATGAATAATGATGGCGAGAAGTATCACTACATCAAGAATTCACAAGAGCCGGTGCAATCCTCATGAAAATCCTGACATAAAGACGGTAATACTTCAGGGTAGAACAGAATCAAAAGCTGGGCTGGCATTTTGATCTGCGGAGCACAATTGCTTTGACCCAATCCTAGATATGGATGAGGTACTGGAGTTTGTTTCTCCTAGTCATTC
>NW_021192293.1:0-1155 GCF_002162155.2 Triticum dicoccoides | reverse complement strand
TTCTCGAACCCGTAGGGTCCGCACGCTTAAGGTTACGATGACAGTTATATTATGAGTTTATGCATTTTGATGTACCGAAGGTTGTTCGGAGTCCCGGATGTGATCACGGACATGACGAGGAGTCTCGAAATGGTCGAGACGTAAATATTGATATATTGGAAGCCTATGTTTGGACATCGGAAGTGTTCCGGGTGAAATCGGGATTTTACCGGGTTACCGGGAGGTTACCGGAACCCCCCGGGAGCCATATGGGCCATCATGGGCCTTAGTGGAAAGGAGAAAGGGGCAGCCCAAGGTGGCTGCGCCTCTTTCCCCTCCCCTAGTCCTATTAGGACTAGGAGAAGGTGGCCGGCCCCCCTCTCTCCCTTCCCCTCCGAGGAATCCTAGTTGGACTAGGATTGGGGGGAGGAATCCTACTCCCAGAGGGAGTAGGACTCTCCTGCGCCTCCCTCTTTGGCCGGCCAGCCTCCTCTCCTCTCCTCCTTTATATACGGAGGCAGGGGCACCTCTAAACACACAAGTTGACACAAGTTGATCCACGTGATTGATTCCTTAGCCGTGTGCGGTGCCCCCTGCCACCATATTCCTCGATAATACTGTAGCGGAGTTTAGGCGAAGCCCTGCTGCTGTAGTTCATCAAGATCGTCACCACGTCGTCGTGCTGAAGAAACTCTTCCCCGACACTTTGCTGGATCGGAGTCCGGGGATCGTCATCGAGCTGAACGTGTGCTCGAACTCGGAGGTGCCGTAGTTTCGGTGCTTGATCGGTTGGATCGTGAAGACGTACGACTACTTCCTCTACGTCGTGTCATTGCTTCCGCAGTCGGTCTGCGTTGGGTACGTAGACAACACTCTCCTCTCGTTGCTATGCATCACATGATCCTGTGTGCGCGTAGGAAATTTTTTGAAATTACTACGAAACCCAAAAGTGGCATCCGAGCCTAGGTTAATGATGTTGATGTTATATGCACGAGTAGAACACAAGTGAGTTGTGGACGATACAAGTCATACTGCCTACCAGCATGTCATATTTTGGTTCAGCGGTATTGTTGGACGAGACGACCCGGACCAACCTTACGCGTACGCTTACGCGAGACCGGTTCCCTCGACGTGCTTTGCACAGAGATGGCTTGCGGGCGACTGCCTCTCCAACTT
>NW_021192292.1:0-1307 GCF_002162155.2 Triticum dicoccoides | reverse complement strand
CTCTAAGATGTTGAATGGTTCCGGTGCTGGGGTTGTCCTGGTTTCCCCCAGAGGAGATAAGCTCAGATATGTGCTCCAGATTCACTTTGATTCCTCCAACAATGAGGCAGAATATGAGGCCCTCCTATATGGGTTGCGCATGGCCATTTCACTCGGCGTCCGTCGCCTAATGGTCTATGGCGACTCGGATTTAGTGGTCAATCAGGTGATGAAAGAGTGGGACGTGAGAAGCCCAGCCATGACTGGATACTGCAGTGCAGTGAGGAAGCTGGAGAAGAAGTTCGAGGGGTTGGAGCTCCATCATATACCCCGACTGAAAAATCAAGCAGCTGATGATCTAGCAAAGATAGGTTCCAAGAGAGAAGCCATTCCGAGTGGTGTGTTCTTGGAGCATATACACACTCCGTCAGTCAAAGAAGATCCTTTCACCGAAGAAACTCCGCAGCCCAAGGGCACCACAGATCCGACTGAAGTTGAAATCCCAGCGGTGGTCGACTTGATCATGGAGGTTTTGGTGGTCATTCCCGACTGGACGATTCCGTATGTCGCATATATCTTGAGGAAAGAACTTCCGGAGGATGAGGAAGAGGCTCGACAGATCGTCCGTCGATCTAAGGCCTTTACCGTAATCAAAGGACAATTATACAGAGAAAGCGCGACTGGAGTCGGTCAGAAGTGCATAACATCAGAAGAAGGTCGACTCATCCTCAATGATATTAACTCGGGGACCTGTGGTCATCACGCGTCCTCTCGGACCATCGTGGCCAAAGCATACCGAGCCGGATTTTACTGGCCCAAGGCGAATGAAATGGCGAAAGAGATAGTAGATAAGTGCGAGGGATGTCAGTTCTACTCAAATATGTCGCACAAGCCTGCGTCAGCTTTGAAGACCATCCCGCTCGTCTGGCCTTTTGCAGTTTGGGGGCTGGACATGATCGGTCCTTTGAGAACAGGACGAAGTGGCTTCACGCATTTACTGGTGGCAGTCGACAAGTTCACCAAGTGGATCGAGGCTAAACCAATCAAGAGCCTTGACACCGGTACTGCTGTTAGCTTCATCAGGGAACTAATATTCAGATATGGAGTCCCGCACAGCATCATTACGGATAATGGGTCGAACTTTGACTCAGAGGAATTCAGAGCTTTCTGCGACTCCCAGGGCACACGGGTCGACTACGCATCAGTCGCCCATCCGCAGTCGAATGGACAAGCAGAGCGAGCTAATGGACTGATTCTCAAGGGACTGAAGCCTCGACTGATGCGTGATCTCAAACACGCGGCTGGAGCTTGGGTCGACGAACTTCCAT
>NW_021192291.1:0-1569 GCF_002162155.2 Triticum dicoccoides | reverse complement strand
GCTGAGCCACAAACGCTATGTCAGCTATATGATCATGCAAAGCAATATGAAAATGAATGCTCAAGTCAAACGGAAGCGATGGAAGTTGGTATGGATTGGTGCACAAATTTCTCATCTGAATATAATTTTTTAGGAATTGTTTGACTTACAGAAGTATTTGAGAGTTACATATTACTACAGACTGTTCTGGTTTTGACAGATTCTGTTTTTCGCGTGTTGTTTGCT
Organism: Triticum dicoccoides; assembly: GCF_002162155.2. Lineage (NCBI taxonomy): Eukaryota > Viridiplantae > Streptophyta > Magnoliopsida > Poales > Poaceae > Triticum > Triticum dicoccoides. The sequence goes on along the minus strand of NW_021192291.1, from coordinate 1,344 downwards.
TATTTTGATGAATCTATGGGTAGTATCGAGGGTATGTACCATGGAGATGTTTGAATACAGTAGATATTAGACCAATATAAATAAAGAATGAGTTTGCAACAGTACCTTAAAGTGGTGATTTATTTTCCTATATTCATAGAGCTCATGAGATTTTCTATTGAGTTTTGTGTTGTGAAGTTTACATTATTTGCCATTCGCCTCTCGTTTTCCTCTTCCCCACTTCTAAAACGATTTTGAAAATCTTTGTCTTTTCTTCGCTCGCTTCCTTTCGTCTCTCTTTGTGCTTGTGTGTTGGATTGCTTGCTTTGTCACGATGGCTCGAGATAATACTAAATTGTGTGACTTTTCCAATAACAAGAACAATGATTTTATTAGCACCCCGATTGCTCCTTCTACTAATGTTGAATCTTGTGAAATTAATGCCGCTTTGTTGAATCTTTTTATGGAAGAACAATTCTCGGGCCTTCCTAGTGAAGATGCCGCATCCCATCTAAACAATTTCATTGATTTGTGCGATATGCAAAAGAAGAAAGATGTGGATAATGATATTGTTCAGTTAAAACTATTTCTGTTTTGTCTTAGAGATTATGATAAAACTTGGTTTTCATCTTCGCCTAAAAATAGCATTGATTCGTGGAACAAGTGTAAAGATGCTTTCATCTCTAAGTATTTTTCTCCCGCTAAGATCATCTCCCTTAGGAACGGTATTATGAATTTTAAGCAACTTGATCATCAACATGTTGCACAATCTTGGGAGAGGATGAAATTGATGATACGTAATTGCCCTACAAATGGTTTGAATTTGTCGATGATTATACAAAAAATGTATGCCTGATTAAAAATTTCTTCTGGAAATCTTTTAGATTCTGCCGCGGGAGGCACTTTTATGGAAATCACTTTAGGAGAGTCTACTAAGCTCCTAGATAATATTATGTTTAATTATTATCAATGGCACACTGAAAGATTCACTAGTAAAAAAGTTCATGTGATTGAAGAGATTAATGTTTTGAGTGGAAAGCTGGATGAACTTATGAAATTATTTGCTAATAAAAGTATTTCTTTTGATCCTAATGAGATTCCTTTGTCTACTTTGATTGAGAATAATAATGAATCTATGGATGTGAATTTTTTTGGTAGGAACAATTTTGGTAACAATGCGTATAGAGGCAATTTCTATCCTAGGCCGTTTCCTAGTAATTCCTCTAATAATTATGGTAATTCCTAAAACAACTCTTATGGAAATTTTAATAAGATTCCCTATGATTTTTATAATAGTGTTAAATAACTTATGAGTTCACAAAAGAATTTCAATGCTTTGATTGAAGAAAAACTTCTCAAGATTGA
>NW_021192290.1:0-1569 GCF_002162155.2 Triticum dicoccoides | reverse complement strand
GCTGAGCCACAAACGCTATGTCAGCTATATGATCATGCAAAGCAATATGAAAATGAATGCTCAAGTCAAACGGAAGCGATGGAAGTTGGTATGGATTGGTGCACAAATTTCTCATCTGAATATAATTTTTTAGGAATTGTTTGACTTACAGAAGTATTTGAGAGTTACATATTACTACAGACTGTTCTGGTTTTGACAGATTCTGTTTTTCGCGTGTTGTTTGCTTATTTTGATGAATCTATGGGTAGTATCGAGGGTATGTACCATGGAGATGTTTGAATACAGTAGATATTAGACCAATATAAATAAAGAATGAGTTTGCAACAGTACCTTAAAGTGGTGATTTATTTTCCTATATTCATAGAGCTCATGAGATTTTCTATTGAGTTTTGTGTTGTGAAGTTTACATTATTTGCCATTCGCCTCTCGTTTTCCTCTTCCCCACTTCTAAAACGATTTTGAAAATCTTTGTCTTTTCTTCGCTCGCTTCCTTTCGTCTCTCTTTGTGCTTGTGTGTTGGATTGCTTGCTTTGTCACGATGGCTCGAGATAATACTAAATTGTGTGACTTTTCCAATAACAAGAACAATGATTTTATTAGCACCCCGATTGCTCCTTCTACTAATGTTGAATCTTGTGAAATTAATGCCGCTTTGTTGAATCTTTTTATGGAAGAACAATTCTCGGGCCTTCCTAGTGAAGATGCCGCATCCCATCTAAACAATTTCATTGATTTGTGCGATATGCAAAAGAAGAAAGATGTGGATAATGATATTGTTCAGTTAAAACTATTTCTGTTTTGTCTTAGAGATTATGATAAAACTTGGTTTTCATCTTCGCCTAAAAATAGCATTGATTCGTGGAACAAGTGTAAAGATGCTTTCATCTCTAAGTATTTTTCTCCCGCTAAGATCATCTCCCTTAGGAACGGTATTATGAATTTTAAGCAACTTGATCATCAACATGTTGCACAATCTTGGGAGAGGATGAAATTGATGATACGTAATTGCCCTACAAATGGTTTGAATTTGTCGATGATTATACAAAAAATGTATGCCTGATTAAAAATTTCTTCTGGAAATCTTTTAGATTCTGCCGCGGGAGGTACTTTTATGGAAATCACTTTAGGAGAGTCTACTAAGCTCCTAGATAATATTATGTTTAATTATTATCAATGGCACACTGAAAGATTCACTAGTAAAAAAGTTCATGTGATTGAAGAGATTAATGTTTTGAGTGGAAAGCTGGATGAACTTATGAAATTATTTGCTAATAAAAGTATTTCTTTTGATCCTAATGAGATTCCTTTGTCTACTTTGATTGATAATAATAATGAATCTATGGATGTGAATTTTTTTGGTAGGAACAATTTTGGTAAGAATGCGTATAGAGGCAATTTCTATCCTAGGCCGTTTCCTAGTAATTCCTCTAATAATTATGGTAATTCCTAAAACAACTCTTATGGAAATTTTAATAAGATTCCCTATGATTTTTATAATAGTGTTAAATAACTTATGAGTTCACAAAAGAATTTCAATGCTTTGATTGAAGAAAAACTTCTCAAGATTGA
>NW_021192289.1:0-1167 GCF_002162155.2 Triticum dicoccoides | reverse complement strand
TGGACAATTACTCACTGTTTTGGGGCCCCGGAATGATTTCCATGATTAACGAACCCCCGGGTGCGCTTACGTGTCGGTTATGAACACTCACAGTTTTGGCCAATTCTAACGCGTTTTGTGGACTTTTAGTCACCGTTTTGTGGGCCTGAAGTGATTTCCATAGTTGTTGAACCCCAAGGCGCACTTACGTGTTAGTCATCAACACCCACAGTTTTGGCTGATTCTGGCCTGTTTCATGGACTATTACTCACTGTTTTGGGGCCCCGGAGTGATTTCCACGGTTAACGAACCGCAGGGTGCATTTACGTATCGGTCATCAACACTCGCATTTTTGGCCGATTCTGGCCCGTTACTTGGACTATTACTCTGTTTTTGGGTCCAAGCATGATTTCAATGATTTATGAACCCCGTGGTGCGTTTACGTGTCGGTCAATGACACTCACAATTTTGGCCAATTTCTGGTCCGTTTCGTGTACTATTACTCGCCGTTTTGGCGTCCCAGAGTGATTTCCATGATTTACAATCCCCGGGGTGCGTTGGCGTCTCTGTCATCAACACTCACAGTTTTGGCCAATTCTGACGCGATTCGTGGGCTATTATTCACCATTTAGGGCTCCCGAAGCGATTTCCATAGTTGTTGAACCCCAAGGTGCGTTTAGGTGTCGGTCATCAACACTGACTGTTTTGGGGCCCCGGTGTGATTTCCACGATTAACGATCCCCGGGGTGCGTTTACATGTCGGTCATCAATACTAGTAGTTTTGGCCAATTCTGGCCCGTTTCGTGGACAATTACTCACTGTTTTGGGGCCCCGGAATGATTTCCATGATTAACGAACCCCCGGGTGCGCTTACGTGTCGGTTATGAACACTCACAGTTTTGGCCAATTCTAACGCGTTTTGTGGACTTTTAGTCACCGTTTTGTGGGCCTGAAGTGATTTCCATAGTTGTTGAACCCCAAGGCGCACTTACGTGTTAGTCATCAACACCCACAGTTTTGGCTGATTCTGGCCTGTTTCATGGACTATTACTCACTGTTTTGGGGCCCCGGAGTGATTTCCACGGTTAACGAACCGCAGGGTGCATTTACGTATCGGTCATCAACACTCGCATTTTTGGCCGATTCTGGCCCGTTACTTGGACTATTACTCTGTTTTTGGGTCCAAGC
>NW_021192288.1:0-956 GCF_002162155.2 Triticum dicoccoides | reverse complement strand
AGTGGCACAGACTTACAGGGACAGGCATCCATGACCCAGCTTCGAACGTGTCGGTCATCAGCAAGTGGGTCCGGGCTGTAGCACTGGGCTAGCAGGACTCCGGTAAACCGGGCTGTAGCGGGCTAACAGGACTCCGGTACTCAAAGCGTGACATTTCCCCGAAGGGACAGACAAAGGAACGAAGAAGGACACATGCCGGCCAGCCTAAGTGTTCCAGAGCAGTAGCAAGCTACCATGGCTCAGCGGTAACACTAGGAGACATTTCCCGGTAAGAGAGGCTACTAAAGATAAACAACTAGATAGTCAGATCCCACACATACCAAGCATTTCAATCATACACACAATATGCTCGATATGTGCAAATACAATGAAGCATCACAACATGACTCTACGACACAAGTACTTTATTTAAGGCTCAGGGAGCCATACATAACATACACAAAGGTACGGGTCTCACGACCCAACATACAAGTCATACAGTCATACAAACCAGCAGCGGAAGTAACTTGTCTCAGTATAGAAAACTAGCAAAATAAAAGAGGCTTGGAAAGCCTCACTATACTACGTGGTCCTTCACAAGCTCAGGGTCACCACCTGGGTCTTTAGCCTACTCGTTGAGGTCAACGTCTACATAGAACCCATCAGAAGGGGTTGCAGCGTCTTCTGTAAAAAATGTAAATTATAGCAACATGAGTACAAAGGTACTCAGCAAGACTTACATCAGATCCTACATACATGCATATTATCAAGAAGGGTTGGTGGAGTTATTGCAGCAAGCCAGCTTTGACTCTTGGCTAGACTATCCTACGATACTCCAACTTGAAATGGTTTTGCGCACACGAGTCCACTACTCACCAATTCAATACACTACCGAGGATCCACCTCCGTCTTCCTACGGAAGAGCCATCCTCGGCACTCACACTTATCTTGAGGCTTTTAGCAGTTTCCATTTACTT
>NW_021192287.1:0-1068 GCF_002162155.2 Triticum dicoccoides | reverse complement strand
CGGTTTTTGTCGATTCTGGCCCGTCATGGACTATTCCTCACTGTTTTAGGTTCCCGGAGTGATTTCCATGATTAACGAACCCTGGGTGCGTTTACGTGTCGGTCATCAACACTCGCGGTTTTTGTCGATTCTGGCCCGTTTCGTGGACTATTACTCACCGTTTTGGGGTCCGAAAGTGATTTCCATTCTTGTTGAACCCAAGGTGCGCTTACGTGTCGGTCGTCAACACTCACAATTTTGTTCGATTCTGGCCCATTTCATGGACTATTACTCACTGTTTTGGGGTCCCGGAGTGATTTCCACGTGTAACGAACCCTGGTGTGCGTTTACATGTCGGTCATCAACACTCGCAGTTTTGGCCATTTCTAACCCGTTTCGTGGACTATTACTCACCGATTTGGGGCCCCAAAGCAATTTCCATAGTTGTTGAAACCCAAGGTGCGCTTACGTGTCGCTCATCAACACTCATAGTTTTGGCTGATTCTAGCCTGTTTCGTGGAGTATTACTCATTGTTTTAGGTTCCCGGACTGATTTCCACGAGTAAACAACCCTGGGGTGCGTTTACGTGTCGGTCATCAATACTCAAAGTTTTGGCCAATTCTGACCCGTTTTGTGGACTATTACTCACCGTTTTGGGGTCCCAAAGCGATTTTCATAGTTGTTGAACCCCAAGGTGCGTTTACGTGTCGGTCATCAACACTCGCAGTTTTGTCAGGTTCTGGCCCGTTTCGTGGACTATTAGTCACTGATTTAGGTTCCCGGAGTGATTTTCACGAGTAACGAACCCTGGGGTGCGTTTACCTGTCGGTCATCGACACTCATAGTTTTGGCCGATTCTGGCCCGTTTCATGGACTATTACTCACTGTTTTGGGGTCCCGGACTGATTTCCACGAGTAACGAACCCTGGGGTGCGTTTACGTGTCGGTCATCAATACTCGCAGTTTTGGCCGATTCTGACCCGTTTCGTGGACTATTACTCACCATTTTGGAGTCCCAAAGCGATTTCCATAGTTGTTGAACCCCAAGGTGCGCTTACGTCTTGGTCATCAACACTCACAGTTTTGGC
>NW_021192286.1:0-1028 GCF_002162155.2 Triticum dicoccoides | reverse complement strand
ATAGGAAGCAAAGTAATATTTTTATCCTTATGAACAAGAGTATAGTGATTGTTTCTACCATGGTGTACAGAATTTTTATCAAATTGCCATGGTCTACCAAGTAATAAGGAACATGCTTGCATAGGTACCACATCACAATCAACATAATCAGCATATGTAGAGATACTAAAATGCACACGAACAGTACGTGTTACCTTAACCTTGCCGCTGTTGTTGAACCATTGGATGTAGTAAGGATGTGGATGTGGTCTTGTGGTGAGAGAAAGCTTCTCCACCATCTCCATGCTAGCCAAGTTGTTGCAGCTCCCTCCGTCTATGATGACGCGCACAAAACGTTCCTTCACAACTCCCTTGGTATGGAACAAATTGTGCCTCTGATTTTGCTCAGCTTGTGTGACCTGCACACTCAAAACACGTTGAGCAACTAAACATTCATACCTGTCAGCGTCTTCAGGAGCCATGTATTGCGTCTCATGATCGGAATCATCTCCACCATGTTCTTCACGTGTAATAAGAGCCAAAGTCTCCTCATCATAGTCACTAGCAGACTCATATCCACCATCCGCGGTAGCAATCACACGCGGAGATTTGCATTCTCTCGCATAATGACCTCCTCCCTTACAACGACGACAAATAATATCACTTGTGTGCCCTGTTGATGCCATGGAAGAAGAAGAACGCTGTGCAGGCCCCGCAGGTGCGCTCTTGGCAGATAATGGTGGTTGTGCCTGTTTTCTTGTATCACGGCTGGAGATGGCACCGGATGGAGGTGCTGGTGCAGTTGAAGTAGAAGATGCACGTGGTGTCCATGATGAAGGTCGGCCTGCAGAAAAGTTAGTTCGCCCCAATGCTTGTCGATCCTGCACTTCACGTTCAGCTTTACAAGCAAGATGGAATAAACGAGTGATATTAGTATACTCCTTATAGTCTAGAATGGTCTGAATCTCTCTATTTAATCCACCCAAAAAACGTGCAAGCATAGCTTCATTCTCCTCAACAATACCACATCTAATCATGCCAGTTTGTAA
>NW_021192285.1:0-1353 GCF_002162155.2 Triticum dicoccoides | reverse complement strand
AAACCTCAACACAAGTATTTCTACAATCCACAACTACCCACTAGCATGACTCTAATATCACCATCTTTATATGCAAAACTATTGCAAGGAATCAAACATATCATATTCAGTGATCTACAAGTTTTATGTAGGATTTTATGACTAATCATGTGAATGACCAATTCATGTCATCTCTCTAAATAGATATAAGTGAAGTAAGAGAGTTTAATTCTTTCTACAAAGATATGCCCATGCTCTAACAAATATAAGTGAAGCAAAAGAGCATTCTACAAATGGCGGTTTTCTATGTAAAGAGAAACAGGCAATCCAGACTTCAAATGATATAAGCGAAGCACATGAAGCATTCTATAAAGCCATACTCAAAAGATATAAGTGAAGTGCAAAGAGCATTCTATAAATCAACCAAGGACCATCTCATACCAGCATGGTGCATAAAATAAAAATGAAAACTAAATGCAAAAGACGCTTCAAGATTGCACATATCGCATGAACGAAATGAATCCGAAAACATACCGATACTTGTTGAAGAAAGAGGGGATGCCTTCCGGGGCATCCCCAAGCTTAGACGCTTGAGTCTCCTTGAATATTTACTTGGGGTGCCTCGGGCATCCCCAATCTTGAGTTATTTCCTCTCTTCCTTCTTCTCACATCGAGACCTTCTCGATCATCGAACACTTCATCCACACAAAACTTCACCAGAAAACTCGGTAAGATCCGTTAGTATAATAAAACAAATCACTACTCTAAGTATTGTTGCAAACCAATTCATATATTTTTTTTGCATTGTGTCTACTGTAGTGTAACTTTTTCATGGCTTAATCCACTGATATAAATCGATAGTTTCATCAAAAACAGAATCTGTCTAAAACAGAACAGTCTGTAATAATCTGAACATTTACCATACTTATGATACTTGAACAATTCTACCAAAATTAGGAAAAAATCGGAAGACAGTGCAAAAAGAATCAGAACCGTTTGACGTTCCAACTAAAGATGTAAAATCGTGCACTACAGCCAAAGTTTATGTCCTGCACCGTATAAACCATCAAGCAAATGTAAACATCCTAAAGGCAAACCTTGGCACATTATTTTTATATCTAAACTTTATAAAAGCACACAACAGAAATAAATGACTCTCTAAAACTTCCGGGTTGTCTTCCTGGCAGCGCTTTCTTTAAAGCCATTAAGCTAGGCATATAGTGCTCAAGTAATGAGTCCACCCGGATCCCAAGGTATATCAAAGCCAATTTTAATTAACAATGATTTGTAATTTAGCAGTGAGCACAAAGTAACATATATCATACAACAACGAAGTCTAACTCTCTTCCTATGCATCGGCATGTCATAAAAGAA
>NW_021192284.1:0-598 GCF_002162155.2 Triticum dicoccoides | reverse complement strand
CCTTTTCTTCCTCTTCTTATTTTCCTTTTTCCTCTCATTCTTTTTCTTCTTCTTCTTCCTTCTTCCTTCTTCCTCTTTTCTTCCTTTTCCTTATTTTACTTTTTCCTCTACACTAACCTAATTAAAATGCACTAACCTAAAATCGATATCTACTAACAACCTAAATAAAAAATTAATACATATATGAAAAAACATATATAAACAAAAAAATGATATGAACATTATATTCATACATACATATAGCCACATCCATTCATCATATAGCTATACCACATACATATATACATTAATTATATATATGAAAAAAATGCAATGAACAAAAAAATACACATGTATGTATGAAAAAAAGCACTGAACACAGAGCCTCGACGGCGGTGGCTCACAACGGGGGCGGCCGGCGAGGGCGACGGCGGCGGCGGCGAGGGCGTCGACGACGACCACGTACGGCGGGCTGGGGCAGGGGCGTGGCCGGCGACGACGGCGACGGCGACGGCGACGACGGGCGCGGGCGACGACGACGGCGTCGGCGGGGGCGGCCGGCGGGCGGCGTCGGGGCAGCGCCTGGCAGCGACGGGGCAGGGGTGACGACGGGGGCGCG
>NW_021192283.1:0-1005 GCF_002162155.2 Triticum dicoccoides | reverse complement strand
ACCGACAATATTCACTCCACCAAACCAAAGCATAACCAGTGAAAGAACCAACCGCAACCTTAACCTTTTTATGTTCATCGAAATTATGGGAAGCAAATATATTTTTTATGTCGAACTCCCATTCAATATATAAAGCAGGTTTAAAACGGCCATTAAATGGTGGTATAGATACATTAACCTGATCATGTGCATTTGGATGTTTGTGCACCTCTCGTGACGGTTGTGGTATTTGCAAAGGTGGTGGCACGTCTCCCGCGATCGACAAAGCCCATGAATTGACTCTGGATCCTGTCATGATTAGTAGAACAAGAAACAAAACCCAAAAATAATGTTCCTATAACTACTAGGATGTGGTGGTAAAACGCTCACAGTAAAGCAAATATCAATGTCTTACAAGTTCTTACGATGCAGCAGGCGGTGATCGGCAACCAGCGGCGTCAAGTAACTCCGAATATTGAGTAAAGCGATTGCCAGGGGAGCGTACGTATACACGGTGTAGAAATATGTGGAGCTAGGTTGGCTATATATGGTAGCAAAAGATTAGCAATAATCAATTCAAAGATGCAATGTTGAATAAACGCTCAACGACGGTACTGTGCTGGTCCTAGGCTAGACCGAACTAGAGACGCGAGCCTAGAACACTAATGAGGTCACGTCGTAGCACAACTAGCATCAATGAAGGACACTAAGTAGCTCTGGACAGCAAGATATAAATGAAGATCACAACGGCAGTAAAGATAATGAGGTGAAATAACAGCCAAGCAGGATATATCAACAACTTTGTCTCCAACTTTCCTCTGAAAAAGTTTGTGCCGTTTTTTTGTTTTTTTTTCTTCTCTCTTTTTTTTCCTCACACTTTTTTTTTCTTTCTCTCCTTTTTTTTCTCTGACTTTTTTTTTCTCCTTTTTTTTTTCTCTTGTTTTTTTCTCTCTTTTTTTCTCCCTCTTTCCAAAACAAACTAGATAAGATGCAGATTGGATCAAGTGAAGATGTGAACGATCTCAA
>NW_021192282.1:0-1534 GCF_002162155.2 Triticum dicoccoides | reverse complement strand
CAAGATCATGCCGGATCAAGAACACGATAGAGAGATAGAGAGATTGATACGTCCATTTTGCAGCATGTTTTCTTACAGATATTTATTGTGTTTTGGATTGTTATTTCACTTGATGAAACAATTCTTATGCCCTTTATCTTTTTGTTGCAAGTTTCACATGAAGAGGTAGATCGCCGGCAGCTAGAATTCAGAACCAAAAAGGGCTAAATCAGAGATACCTATTATGCATAACTCCACATGATTTGAATTTTTATAGAGAATTATTTTGGAATATATAAAAAATACTGGAAAAATAATTACGGTAGGGGGGCCCACCAGGAAGACACAAGCCCGGGGGGCGTGCTTGATGACCCTCAAGTATAGGGGGTCAATCGTAGTCCTTTCGATAAGTAAGAGTGCCGAACCCAACGAGGAGTGTTGAACCCTATATTACATTGATGAATTGGAGCTAGTTCTATGTTGCCCTAGGTTATGACTGTTACATGATGAATGTTATCCAACATAATCACCGATGCAATGCCTACGAGTTTTTCACATATTGTTATTTGCTAAATTACTACCGTTGTTGCTACTGTCACCATTGCTACAAAACTACTGCTACTACCATTACCGTTACTGTTGCTACCATTACCACTGGTATCAAACTATCATACTATTGTGGTACTGACCACTCTGCTGTAGATATTTAGTCTCCAAGTGTGGTTGAATTAATAACTCAACTGTTAATACTTGCAAATGTTATTTGGCTCCCCTTGTGTCAAATCAATAGATCCTAAGTCACACCAATCTAGCATGTAACACATCATATCACTTTGCGGCCTCACGCACGGTATCCCCACAGGTGCCACCTTACCTGGCCTGGGACCATTTGCCCCTTTTTGACTCACGTATATGATAATGTCATTAGCATCCACATGACAAAGAATCCGGGCCGACATTACTAGTCGTAAACCCAAGGTGGAACAAACTTACAAGAACAAGAATACAAGATCCAGCAATGCACGTGTCGGTCAGTAGTGAATGTTACCGGGATGTAGCAAGCTATTAGGACTCCGGTAAACACTGCATGCCATTTCCCCGTAGGGACAGACACAGGAGCGAAGAAGGACACATGCCGATCAATCCATGTGTTCCGATGGAAGCACTAGGAGACATTTCCACATAAAGAAGGCTACCGAGAATAAAGAACTAGAACTAGGTGTCAGATCCCACACATACCAAAGCATTTTAATAACATACACACAATATGCTCGATATGTGCAGATACAACATAGCATCACAACATAATTGTACGACTCAAAGTATATAATTAAAAGGCTTCGAGGAGCCATACATAGCATGATATTACAAACATGGGCCTCATGACCCAACATACAACGTCATACAAGCAACAAGCACAGACGGAAGCTAATCTTGCCTGAGTACAGATAGTTGAAAAGAAAGAAGGCTACGAAGCCTTTCTATCTACAAGACCCTCCAAAGGAACTAGATCTCCGTTTGGGATTCCCAAGCTAATCGTCAAAGCCCACATGAA
>NW_021192281.1:0-788 GCF_002162155.2 Triticum dicoccoides | reverse complement strand
AGGGAAAAGAAACATCGTGGGAGTGGAGGACAAGACAGACATGTCAGAAGATTATAATATGTTTGCTGAAATTCCGCCCTTCAAAGTGAACACCGACCCAAGCATTAAGTTAAATGATGAGGATGCTCCATGGATACGGCACAATCGTAAGCAAGCAGGGACACAAGGGAAGAAATGATGTGTAATAATTTATTGTACCAAACTTTGTTGAATGGATCATGTGAATTATATTACCCGTGATGTGTTTGGTGTCCATTTTCGAATGATTCGAGATACCACTGATGATACATGAAATTTGGAGTGATTTAGTCATACTCCTTTTTTGATATATTATTTGTATTTTTAACATATTGAATTGAATTAGTTTTATTTTTCTGAATTTTTTGATATATTATTTGTATTTTTAACATTTTGAATTGAATTAGTTTTATTTTTCTTAATTTTTTGATATATTATTTGTATTTTTAGAATTTTGAATATAATTAGTTTTATTTTTCTGAATTTTTTGATATAATATTTGTGTTTTTAACATATTGAATTGAATTACTTTTATTTTTCTGAATTTTTTGATATATTATTTGTATTTTTAAGATTTTGAAAAAGAAAAAGTATTTTGAAAAATACCTTTAGTCGCGGTTGGTCTGCCCAACCGCGACTAAAGGTCGTTGCGCGCGGGAACGCAAAAGCCCGCCAAAAACCCCTTTAGTCGCGGTTGGTCTGGCCAACCGCGACTAAAGGTTACCCTTTAGTCGCGGGTCGCCTCCCCAACCACGACTAAAGGGGGGGGG
>NW_021192280.1:0-1637 GCF_002162155.2 Triticum dicoccoides | reverse complement strand
GGTCTTCTAGCAATCGGAACGGTTCCTGGAATGAGGTCTATTACGAACTCAACATCCCTGTCAGGTGGAACACCTGGCAATTCCTCTGGAAAGACATCCGGGAAGTCACGGACTACCGGAACGTCCTCAAGGTCTGGCAAAGGGCTGGCGTTAAGAGAATATAATTGTCGCTTGGCTATTCGGGTCAAGACATTGACTATCTTCCCCGAAGGATGGGTGAGTTGAACAGTCCTAGAGAAGCAATCAATTTGGGCATGATGAGCCGACATCCAGTCCATACCCAAAATGATATTAATATCTGAAGATTTAAGGGCTATCAAAGACGCGAGGAAAACAAGTCTGTCGACTTGGATTTCATTTCCATGGCTTACTCGAGAAGTTTGCCATTTGGATCCCGGAGTTTGAATTACCATAGAGGTTGGCATATCACCGAATGCGACGTTATGCAAACAAGCATAATTTTCAGATATGAAAGAATGAGAGGCTCCTGTATCGAAAAGAACAGATGCCGAGTGGCAATTAACTAGAAGCGTACCGAGAACGACGTTGGGATCCTCTTGAGCTTCTTCGGCAGAAATACAATTGACATGGCCACGTGAAGCGGTGACCGGCTTGGCGTGGAATATTTTTCCTGTCGGCTTGCCACGGCCAACAGCTTTAACAGATTGATTGGGGTTGGTCTGGGGACACTCACGCATATAGTGGCCAGATTCCCCACACTTGAAACAAGTCACGGAACTGGTACGTGGAGGAGCATTGTTAGTTGGACCCCCATAGGGCTTGGCTGGAGCAGACTGTTGAACGGGGCGAGGCGCCTCGAAGGATGGCCTCGGTGTAAACCTGGGTGGCAGGACGGTGTTGGGTACCCACACGCGGCGCTTCTGAGGACCAGCACCGGATGAGGAACCCATGTCACGGCCATGCTTGCGTGTTGCGTCATAATCAGTCTGACCAGTTTCAGCACTGATGGCTTTGTTGACAAGTTTCTGAAAAGATGTGCATTCATGCAGACGGAGGTCGCGGCGAAGCTCAGGACTAAGGCCCTTACGGAACCTTGCTTGCTTCTTGGCATCAGTAGACACTTCCTCGGTTGCATATCGTGCGAGATTACCAAACTCCCTGCTGTAAGCATCCACAGAGAGTCGGCCTTGGGTGAAACTGCAAAATTCTTCACGTTTACGGTCCATGAGACCCTCCGGAATGTGATGTTCACGGAAAGCCTCACTGAACTCAGCCCAAGTAGTGACATGGCCCGCCGGGCGCATAGCTCCATAATTCTCCCACCATAGACTGGCGGGGCCTTCAAGATGGTATGCAGCAAAGGTGACCTTGTCAGCCTCCGCTACCAGCGCGGAACGCAGTTTGTGAGAAATACTGCGAAGCCAGTCATCAGCGTCGAGAGGCTCGACGGAGTGGTGGAACGTGGGTGGATGTAATTTGATAAAATCACTGAGTGACACCACGTTAGTCCTCTGATGGTGTGCCGTGTTCTGTTCAATACGCTCTAACAAACGGTTGGTCTCCCGCTTGTTTCTCTCAGCTTCCATCATAACCTCGGCTAGTGAAGGAGGATGAGGCAGATTTACATCCCTGGCTTCACTGCCTTCGGCCTGCTCTTGAGAAGCAGGGTTAGCGCG
>NW_021192279.1:0-1302 GCF_002162155.2 Triticum dicoccoides | reverse complement strand
GAGTGCAACAATCACTTGAATCGAGTGGGAGTTGATCTTCCAGATAAGATGGTGATGTTTCTCCAAAGTCATTGCCACCAAGCTGCTAGAGCTTCGTGATGAACTATAACATATCAGGGATAGACATGATGATCCTTGAGGTATTCACGATGTTTGACACCGCGAAAGTAGAAATCAAGAAGGAGCATCAATTGTTGATGGTTGGTGAAACCACTAGTTTCAAGAAGGGCAAGGGCAAGAAGGGATACTTCATGAAACGGCAAATCAGCTGCTGCACCAGTGAAGAAACCCGAGGTTGAACCCAAACCCGAGACTAAGTGCTTCTGTGATAAGGGGAATAGCCGCTAGAGCAGAATTACCCTAGATACTTGGTAGATAAGAAGGCTGGCAAGGTCGATAGAAGTATATTGGATATACATTATGTTAATGTGTACTTTACTAGTACTCCTAGTAGCACCAGGGTATAAGATACCGGTTCGGTTGCTAAGTGTTAGTAACTCGAAATAAAGAGCTACGAAATAAACGGAGACTAGCTAAAGGTGAGCTGACGATATGTGTTGGAAGTGTTTCCAAGTTTGATGTGATCAAACATCACACGCTCCCTCTACCATCAAGATTAGTATTAAACCTGAATAATTGTCATTTGGTGCTTGCGTTGAGCATAGACATGATTGGATTATGTCTATCGCAATACGGTTATTCATTTAAGGAGAATAATGATTACTCTATTTATTTGAATAAAACCTTCAATGGTCTTGCACCTAAAGGAATGGTTTATTGAATCTCGATCATAATGATACACATTTTCATGCCAAAAGATATAAGATAGTAATGATAGTACCACTTACTTGTGGCACTGCCATGTAAGTCATAATGGTATAAAACGCATGAAGAAGCTCCATGTTGATGGATCTTTGGACTCACTCGTTTTAGAAAAGTTTGAGACATGCGAACCATGTCTATTGGTGTATACGCATGAAGAAACTCCATGCAGATGGATCGTTTGGACTCACTTGATTTTGAATCACTTGAGATATGCAAATCATACCACATGGGCAAGATGACTGAAAAGCCTCGTTTTCAGTAAGATGGAACAAGATAGCAACTTGTTGGAAGTAACACATTTTGATGTATCCAATCCAATGAGTGCTGAGGCATGCAGTGAATATCGTTATGATCTTACTTCACAGATGATTCGAGTAGATGTTGAGAATATTTACTTGATGAAATACAAGTCTGAATTATTGAATGGTTCAAGTAATTTCAGAGTGAAGTAGAAGATCATTGTGACAAGAGGATAAA
>NW_021192278.1:0-2512 GCF_002162155.2 Triticum dicoccoides | reverse complement strand
AGGTGGCTGGTTGGCCGGCATATTGCCGGTACCATGTCAGTGCGCCTGTCTCGGCGAAGCATGAGGACGTAGCCATTGCCACCATCACTCCTGCTCCTCATGCTCAAGTTCCCTTCAGTCAGGTTCGGGCTTTTCTCCGTGGTTTTCTTGAGGATCACCTGCAGTTCTCGTTGGAGATGACACAGCGCTGTCCCCTTGGTACTGCTTTTGTGCAACTAGATTCTGTCGCTGACAGGGACTGGCTTGTGGATCACAGCCCACATATGTTTCAAAATCATAGCATTAGTTTTGTCAAGCATAATGAGGGGATTAATCATCGCAGTTTTACTTATAATCAAGTCTGCTGGTTGGCTTTGCTTGCTTTTCCCGTCGATCTGTGGGAACTCCAACACATCCAGGGTGCTCTGAAAGACTTCACTAGAGTTGAAACGTGGGATAAGATGGCTAGTGACTATTCCAGGGTTGTGGTTAAAGTGCTTGTTGCGGATATTGCCTTAATCCCTCATAGTTGTATGGTCTCCACGGGCAATAAGAATCAAGCTGAATCATGGTCTGTTCCGATTATCATCTTAGGACATAACTTGTTGGGTGCCCTGCTAGCGGATGAGGAATCCACATCCTATGCCTGCCCCACAGGAGGTCCCTGCTCCCCCACCTGTGGAGCTATGGCCGGGGTGGGTACCGCAATCGCAGAACAATTAGTTTGGTTAAAATCTACAACACTTTTGGGGAATTCATGGTGAACATCATCAACTGCCTAATGCTCAGGGCCACAATGCGGTGCCCAATGATTTTCTTGAACTCAATGATCTTCAGCAGCCGCATGAATTGGATGAGATGGATTTTGAACAGTTGCAGGAAATGCTCAATCCTGTCATTCAGAATCAATTAATCCCAGGAGCTGAAGTGGTCGCTGCACCTTTTGATCTGAATCTTCCAATTGCTGACAGTGACAGTGACTTAACTGTCACAATCAGTCTTGCTTCTAGCCACTCCTCAGAAGAGGCCGCTGATAATGATGTTGTGCTACCACGGAATTTACTACCAGTCCCGATCCAGCAAGAGAACGACATGTTCATTCAGAATATTCAGCTTGGTATGGTGATTATCCAGGATCAGGTTAACTATGCTGCTCTTCCTACTCAATCGGTCCCATGTGTAACTGATCTGTCTGAGGTTCAGATCATTGAGAAAGAGGTCCCGTGGACGTCTCCACAAGATCATGTTGTTTCGCAAGATGAGTTGGTGGTCCCTTTTGCAGCACAGCAGGACAATTTCGTTTCTAACGAAGTTCTAGTTCAACCCGGGACAGACAACGACTTTTCACAGCTAGCTTTGTCGCTCTAGGTTTCCCAGGAGGGGAAAGAGCATGGGAACAATTCTTTTGTCCCATGGATTCATCTCAGACATATGTTTCTGTCCCAGCCCAGTGGGTGGATTTCTTCACAGCAAAACTGTTATCACCAGCGGATTTTGATTGGGCTAGATCCATCCTTCAGTCCAAGTTGTGGGAGATTTTTCAGTATGGTTGTTCGGCTGGTTCTCTTAGGCAATTTTTGCTTCCCACAACATGTCCAACCAGTACACCGCCGTTATGTTTTCTGCAGGCTGCTAGTCAGCAAGTTAGTAGAGGCTTCTCCACTCCTCAAGCCGCCAAGATTGCACCAGTTGTTCAGGTTGAGCTGCTCAGTACTTCTCTGGTTCACGCTCGCAAGAAGAATGCTAAAACACCTATGGTTATATCAGAGGTACGACAGAGTGACAGGCTCAAGCTTCTTCATAAAGGTTACAAGGGAAAAACATGCTTTGATAAAAACTTCTTGGCTTGTTCTGCTGTGGAGCCACCCCTTAACAAGAAAATTGTGAAAAACCTTTATGATAAGTTTGGTTTGGCTGAGGATCAGCCACTGCCAAAGAAAGCAAAGAAGGCAACTAAGAAGAATGTGGATGACCCCAAGAATGCCCAGCCCAAGAAGAAGTAACGAGTGGGCCTCTGCCCTCCTGAAAAAGTTTCTTATGTTATTTTACTATTATAAGTACGCTGTCAGAAGTTTGCCTTTGAACATGATCATGTGGACGTATTATGTTATCTCTATCCTTATGTGGACCAGTTTATATGTTCAGTACCTTGGTATTTGCAAGCCTGGTCCAATCCAGGCTATGATGTATGCTTATATTTTGCATCTTCCTGGTTGTTTTGGATTTGATCCTGTGCTGTCAGCTGCTAGTGACACTTTTTCCCTATGGGATTGGGGCAGTGGTCAGTTAGAAATCGGTCCCTTCTTTTATCAAATCCAGTCAAATGAATAAACAACACTGGAAAGTATTAAACTGGAACATTAGAGGTCTTAACTCCCCGGACAAATGGCTGCATATACAGAATAAGATTTCTGAAAGTGGTTGTTCCATAGTATGTTTTCAGGACACTAAGAAGGAATCTATTGATATATCTTTTATCCGGAATTTTTGCCCCTCGCGATTTGATGCTTTTGCTTTCACACCTTCTATTGGT
>NW_021192277.1:0-1405 GCF_002162155.2 Triticum dicoccoides | reverse complement strand
CCGCCGTCCACTTCATCGAGCTAGCCGAGCCCCGTGTGCTCGTGCGGCCCGAGACCACCGCACCGACCTCGCCCGAGCTCACCGTCGCCGGAGATCCCCTTCAACGCCGTCGCCGCCTCAGCTCGTCCCCGACCTCGCCGGTGGCCTCTACGGGAGCGCTGTGAGCCTAGCTACTCCTCCGACCCTCTCTCTCTCATTCCTGAGCCGTGTAGCCACCGCACGAGGATCACACGCCCGCACCGCCGCGGATCTCGTCGCCGACGTGCTTCCGGCCACACTCCGGCCACAAGATGGTGTCCATCTTACTCACCGAGTCCCGCAACACCTAGCTAGCTACTCCACGAGCCTCACCGACCCCTCTAGCGCCGAGTTCATCTTCGACCGAGCCCCGGTGGCCGCCAAAGTCGTCGCCGGCGCCAACTCCGGCCACCCCGACCCCAACGGACTCCGCCAAGAGCTGCGGTTTGTCCTCAGCTCCACTCCGGTGGTCTCCGCGGCCCATTTGGTGGCCGAAATGGCCAAAACCACTCCCGCCGCCGCGTCGGGCTCGCCGGCGGCTAAACGCCAGCGTCGCTGGCTTTGACTTTGACCACGGGTAGGCCCTGGTTGACTCCCCTGAGTCAATGACAGGTGGGGCCCAGCCCTGTTAATTAAACAGGATTAGTTTTAATTAAATTTTAATTAAAATAATCACCCTGACATGCGGGACCCACTGTCAGGTTTGACCCAGACCTGTTCCGTTGACCTGCTGACGTCACACTGACGTCAGGCTGACGCAGTAATTAATTTTCTGGATTTAATTTAAATCAGGAAATTCCAGAATATTATTTAAACTTCAAAAATTCATAACTTTTATTCTGTAACTCCAAATTGGACAAATTATATATGAAAAATGATCAGAAAAATCCAATCTATCCATATGTACTATTTTCACGCATGATCAAACAAGTTAAATTGATGTTTTAAGCAGAACAAGGAAAAGCACTTTAAAAGGCCATGTTTGAGTTTGAAATTTGAATCTTTGATTCAAATTTGTTCTAACCCTTCTGGTTTTAGTTGCATTAGCCCAACACACTCATATTGCCATGTTTCATGCATGCATCATATTGTTGCACATTGTTTGGTGATGGCTGTGTATCGGTGTCCTTTGCGACAGGTTCTGCCTCCGAGGAGTACCGTGATTACCCTAACGAAGAACCGTATCAGTGCATCGAACCATCAGGCAAGCAACCAACCATTTGATCATATCGATACAATCCCATGTTCTCGCTCCTGCTCTCTTTTACTGCATTAAGACAACGCGTTTCAAACTGCTGTGTGCTACGGTAGTTGAACCCATTTCCTCTGCATGACCTGTCATTGCCACAGTAACTAGATGAAACCCACTAGCATGTGTAGGAGTTGA
>NW_021192276.1:0-885 GCF_002162155.2 Triticum dicoccoides | reverse complement strand
CGAGAGTGGCTACATCATCTGAGTTGATCATAAGAGGTAATGACAAAGGTACTGATCTTCTATCTCTACATGAGAATGATGAATGCCTTGTCAATTTGAATGCACCATCTGATGAGCTACCCACTACTTTGATCACACCACCTATTTTAGAGGACTACGTTGATAATTTGACTTTGCCATGTGATCAAACAACTGAAATACCAACAATTTTGAGTGCACCCATTGAATTAACTATTGATGCAAAAGAACCAATGTTTAATCATTTTGATATGACCTCTAATCTTGTTGATGATTCTGTGTTGAATGACTTATTGCATGTTTGCTTATTTAAGCATGTTGTAGCATGTAAATTTGATGCAAGTAAGGTTTATTCACCAATGTTGGGATGGTTTAATGATGAACATTGTCAATCTTTTGAAATGAATAAGAGCTTCACTTATACGTGCAAACTGAGTTGCAATATTTTCATGCCTTCTACTTCTTGTGCTAACCTTTTGGCTTTAGATTTTATGAACTATGCAAGTTATTCATCTATTCATGTGTCATATATGCAAAAATCAAGGGAAGTAAAAATGGATGACATATACATATACAACATGTACACCTTGTCTCTTTTGTTAGCCACATTTCAGATTAAGCAACGCCGAGGACGGCTTTATTTTCAAGAAGGGGAGGATGATGAGGACATGACTACCTTGGATATGACCAAAAATATTGCATATATGCATATTTGTCAGGTGATTTCTAGTGCAAACTATTCAATAATCTATTTATGTTATCCAGAACAAAAATACTTCACACACTTTTGTGTTTTGTCTAATTGCAGGTGTATGGGACATTTGTACAATCCAAATATGAAGATAAGGAAGAAAGAGATGTTTATTT
>NW_021192275.1:0-541 GCF_002162155.2 Triticum dicoccoides | reverse complement strand
CGGCAAAAACTGGACGCACTTCGTGTACAAACTAGACAAACTCTTTCGGAGTATCAGGGTTTCGGACGAGAACTCATCTGTTACACGGGCACTTTAATGTTTTTTAAACTTATTTGAACTCCAGACTTCTTTTGTGTTCAGTATGCAGCATTCAAAGCGACATCATCAATTTCCAACATGTTCTGACATCATTTGTTGTTTTCGGTCATTTACCTAATTGTTTAGAGAGCTAAAAGACCGTGAAATTGAAAATCACTACAAAATGAACTCTGAAAATGTTGAAACTTGGCATGGTATCATCATTTCACCCACATAGCATGTGCGAAATAGTAGAGAGGGTCACGGCAAAAACTGGACGCACTTCGTATACAAACTGGACAAACTCTTTCGGAGTATCAGGGTTTCGGACGAGAACTCATCTGTTACAGGGGCACTTTAATGTTTTTAAACTTATTTGAACTCCGGACTTCTTTTGTGTTCAGTATGCAGCATTCAAAGTGACATCATCAATTTCCAACATGTTCTAACATCATTTGTTGTT
>NW_021192274.1:0-951 GCF_002162155.2 Triticum dicoccoides | reverse complement strand
TTCCTGAAAGCTGTGCTCACATTGTGGAGTCCATTCGAACTTCTTATCTTTCTTGAGGAGTTCGGTTAGAGGTTTGGCAACTTTGGAGAAGTTCTCGACAAAGCGACGACAATAGCTCGCTAAGCCCAGAAAACTCCGAACTTGCTTGACCGATTCAGGTGGAGTCCAATTAAGGACGGCTTGAACTCGCTCAGGGTTAACAGCAATACCTTTACCAGATATTACATGACCCAGATAGGTCACTTCTGACAACCAGAATTCACATTTAGAAAATTTGGCATAAAGGCGATGCTCTCAAAGTTTCTTCAACACTAGCCTTAGATGTTCGGCATGTTCTTCCTCGTTCTTGGAGTAGATGAGTATATCATCGAGATAAACTACGACGAATTTATCCAAATACTCCATGAAGATTGAGTTCATTAACCGAGAAAAGGTGGCTGGAGCGTTGGTTAATCCGAAGGACATGACGGTGTACTCGTATTGGCCATAACGAGTAACAAAGGCCGTTTTAGGAATGTCCCCATTTCTGATTTTGATTTGATGGTAGCCCAACCTCAAATCCATCTTGGAGAAGACTGAGGATCCAGTGAGCTGATCATACAGGTCGTTGATCCTGGGAAGCGGATATTTGTTCTTGATTGTGACCAAATTGACAGGTCGGTAATCTACAACCATCCGGTCCGTACCATCCTTCTTCTTGACGAATAGGACGGGGCAAGCCCACGGAGATGAGCTAGGTCGGATGAAACCCTTTTTCAAGGACTCATCGAGTTGTTTCTTAAGCTCGGCTAGTTCTAGTGGTGCCATCTTATAAGGTCTTCTAGCAATCGGAACGGTTCCTGGGATGAGGTCTATTACGAACTCAACATCCCTGTCAGGTGGAACACCTGGCAATTCCTCTGGGAAGACATCCGGGAAGTCACGGACTACCGGAACGTCCTCAAGGTCTGG
>NW_021192273.1:0-1194 GCF_002162155.2 Triticum dicoccoides | reverse complement strand
CACCCCACCCTCCCTGCCTTCCCAAGCCGCCACTCCCGCGCCGCCTCCCCTCCAAAACCCTAAACCCTCCCCGATCCCATCTCGCGCCGCCACCCCCTCCCTCTGCCATGTCGGCCCTCGGCACCTCCTCCTCCAGCGCTGCTCCGAGCAACCCGTTCGCCTCCTCCTACGGGTCCGACGTCGATGAGCCCCAAGCCGCCGACATCCGCAACATCCACCTCTCCGATCACGTTCCCATCATCCTCTCCCACTCCTCCGCCAACTACTATGCCTCGAAAACCTACTTCAACCTCCTCTTCCGTGAGTACAACCTTCGTGATCATGTGGACGGTCTCGCCAACTTCTTCGCCGGTGCCCACGACGCCAATTGGCTCGCCATCGATGCCACCCTGATCCGGTGGTTCTTCCTCACCGTCTCTCCGGACATCTTCCACACCGTCGTTCGCGATGGGGACGATGCCTACACGGTGTGGACCAAGACCAATGGCCTCTTCACCGACAACAAGCTCCAACGGATTGTTTTCTTGCAGCAGGAATTTTTTGGGTGTCACCAGAACGACTCCACCATCGACGCCTACTGCCTCCGGCTCAAGACCCTCTCCGACGAGCTCAATGACGTCGGGTTTAAGGTGGGCGACGAGCTTCTCCTCTCGACGCTTACCGCCGGCCTCAACGAGGACTTCGGCAACGCCGCCTCCAACCTCACCCTCATGGCCAACCCCACGTACGAGCGGGCGGTGGCCTACCTCCGTCTTGAGGAGCGGCGGATGAAGCACCTCCGCACCCGCGCCAGCCACACCGCGCTCGCCGCCGGCCTCTCCATCGGCGCCTCTACACCACCCTCGGCGCCCCGTCCTCCGGCTGTCCCGCACCCTGCACCGGTGCCGCAGCCACCCCAGCCACCTCACAACGGTGGCAACAGCAGCAACCGCCGCCTCGGTCGCGGCGGCAACCGCCAAGGCGGAGGCAAAGGTGGCGGCGGTGGTGGTCAGGCTCCTCAGCAGCAGCCCCCGCCACCCTGGGCCGGTGGATACAACCCCTGGACGGGGGTCGTGCACGCCTACAGCATGCCTGTGCCGCGGCCCCCCGCCCCGGGCATTCTCGGCCCCCGCCCGAGCGCACACCAGGCGCTCCTGGCCGCGCCCTTCGGCGCCAGCGGCGCCCTCGGCGCCCCCCCTACCGCGCCCTCACACG
>NW_021192272.1:0-1267 GCF_002162155.2 Triticum dicoccoides | reverse complement strand
GCATCCACGGTTTGGAATCGGCCTGAGCTCATCAATAAAAGGGAAGGCAGCCAACCTGCTGCCTTTGCCCTCGCCTCGCTCTGACTTCTCTTCTCGCACTTCCGATCTTCCCCATCGTCTCCTTCACCAATCACCAGCCCTTACCCAGCGAAGCGACCGGCGTCCCCTGTTCCCTTCCCATGGAGATTGCCTACCCCTACGGCGGGGAGCTCACCAGGAAGCACGGCTCCGTGACAGGCCAGCCGTTTGCCGCCAAGATCGACATCATGTCCGGCCAGAAGCGCGCGAGGGAGATGCAGATCCTTCGGCAGCGGTTCCAAGCAGAGCTCGTCGCCGTCCGTGGCCTCCTCCACAAGGCGGCCGCCGTGCTAATTCCCGCCTCGTCCCCGTTGGCTCCCCGCGTCAAGGAGAGTCGTCCAGGGTTCTTGGCCGAGGAGCCGCCGGCCAAGAAGAGGAAGGCGTCTCCTCCCGTTCCTGTGATCAATCGCAAGAAGGCGCCAACGAAGAAGAAGATGATGGCCTCTGAGAGGGAGATGCTCGCGGAAGACCTGGAGCTGTTCGTTGCGGAAATCCCCGATCACATCGTCCAGCTCTTGCAGAAGCACAGCTGCGCCACCCGCCCCGGCGAAATCGAGATGGACCTCCACGCGTTGGACGACGCTGCTGCTGTCGAGTTACAGGAGCAGGTTGACAAGTTCGCTCGAGAGAGGAGGTCGGCGAATCCGTCGCCCCAAGAACGCCACCAAGACGGCCCTGAGGCGATGAACGAAGAGGAGGACGAATAAGTTGACATCTGTGGCGGCGTCTCCCCCTTGGTGATCGTGCCGCAACCTCTGCTGCAAGAACGCCACCAAGACGGCCCTGAGGTGATGGCCGAAGAGGAAGAGGAGGAAGAAGTTGACATCTGCGGTGGCGTCTCCCCATTACCGATCGTGCCGGCACCTCTGCTGCTCGTCGAAGATGAAACAGCCAGCGGCAGCCCAAGCTCCAGCAGCAGCAGCAGCAGTTCAGATACTGATTCCAGCGACAGCGATTCAGACACTGATTCCGGCAGCAGCGACTCGGGTTCAGAGCACTCCGGCGGCAGTGACTCAGATTCTGATTCCGACGAGATCGTCGACAGTCCAGCACCGGCCATCACGCCTCCAACATGTGAGCAGCTCGCCCGTGCTCTGGAAAGGCAGCGAAAGGAGGCCACGTCCCGGGCGAGGGAGAAGGCCCGTCAGGAGCTGCTCCACATGGAGAAGACGGCAATGCCCGACGATAC
>NW_021192271.1:0-1555 GCF_002162155.2 Triticum dicoccoides | reverse complement strand
AGAAGGAAGCACATGAGAAGACGAAGCTTGCGGACCAGAAGCTGGCTTCAATCGGCAAATTGGAGGAGGAGAACGCGAAGTTGAAGGCCACCATCTCGGAATCTAATCAAGAAGTCGAGAAGCTGAGGAAGGACAAAGAGAACCTAACCACAGAAGTTGGCGGCCTTAGAGCCAAGACAGACAAGCTAGAGTCTTATCTGGAACAACTTGCCGCGAAACTTGTTCTGAAGCTTGAAGGTATGATCATTCGACTGGTCAATTTGTCGTCGACTGAAGTTTGTTGTTATATTGTCGACTCATTGTTTTTCGCTATGGGACAGAACTGTGTCAGGACTTTGAAGCTGAAACTGGGTGGGTCGAGACAGGTCTCGATCCCATCAATTGTCCCATGAAAGATGACATTGCAATGAATCTGCTGTGATTGGAGTCACGCTTGGATGGTGCGGTCGCTTATCTGGCTCGACTGAAGGCGGCGATGACCCGAGTGGACGCTGAACTCTGGCCTCAGGCGAAACTTTCTCAAGACCTTGAGTCGCTGATGACTCCACTTAATTAGATCCCAGGCCGAGTGCGAGAGTGGAAGAAGTCCTCTGCTCGCAGTGGTGCTGACGTCGCCTTGTCATTGGTCCGATTGCACTCCAAGGAGGCTAAGGAAGACAAGCTGGCTGCTCTCAAGGTAGCGAATACTAAGAAGCACTCCTTCCAGTCCTTCATGGACACCTTCCTCGAGGCAGCCACTCGTATTGCCGACAACATCTACCTCGATAGCTTCTGCGATCCGGCCAGTCCTTCTCCTGCTGAGTGATTGAAAAACATTATGCTTCACCTTTATTTGCCTCAAAATGCCAAGTGATTTTGTAATTGTTAAAACTCCTTCGGGCCTGACGCCCGAGTACTTTAATCTGTGGTTAGGAAGCTTTGGATTTATCTTCGAATATGTTGTGTTTATCTTCGAGTGAAATTCGTTCTTCTCCCAGATTGGTTTCTTTTGTTTGATGCAGCTCCTGAAGAAGAATCGGAAGTCGACCAGTTGGACGATCCTTGAGCAGCATTGATCAACTCATCAGCAAGGCACTCAGCAATGGTCTTGACGTTCCTGTCAGCCGTCTGCTTTGGCGGCAGTCGTTGGACGGGCCTTTGACAGTGCGCACAATCTCGTCCTTCTTCTTGATGGTGCAGCCCCCCCCCAGGGGGGGGGGGGTTGCGGTCGACCCGCACCATTCGGCGGGGCTGGTTAACTCATCAACAATGTATTCAGCAATGGTCTTGACGTTGCTGAGAGTGGCTCGCCTTGGTGACACGCTCAATCTCATCCTTCTTATTGATGGTACAATTTTGGAGTGGGGGTCGTAGCCGGCCTGCACTTTGCTAAGTTCCCGAGTGAGAAGATCAATTTTCACTCAGGAGGGTTTTCAAAACTTAGGTGAGTATTGGACTGCATCTAAGCCTCCGAGTGGGAGGTTTGCTCACCACTCGGTACAATTTTTCAAACTTAGGCGAGTACTGGATTGCAGCTAAGCCTCCGAGTGGGAGGATTGCTCATCACTCGGTAGGA
>NW_021192270.1:0-1377 GCF_002162155.2 Triticum dicoccoides | reverse complement strand
CTCTTGAGAATAATCCACCTAACATGGAAGATACGGACAGCCCTAGTTGATACATGAGCTATTCGAGTATACAAAACATGATATTTATTTGAAGGTTTAGAGTTTGGCACATACAAATTTACTTGGAACGGCAGGTAGATACCGTATATATAGGTGAAGGAAATATGCCCTAGAGGCAATAATATAGTTATTATTTATTTCCTTATAATCATGATAAATGTTTCTTATTCATGCTAGAATTGTATTAACCGGAAACATAATACATGTGTGAATACATAGACAAACTTAGTGTCACTAGTATGCCTCTACTTGACTAGCTCGTTAATCAAAGATGGTTATGTTTCCTAACCATGAACAAAGTGTTGTTATTTGATTAACGGGATCACATCATTAAGAGAATGATCTGATTGACATGACCCATTCCATTAGCTTAGCACCCGATCGTTTAGTATGTTGCTATTGCTTTCTTCATGACATATACATGTTCCTATGACTATGAGATTATGCAACTCCTGTTTGCTGGAGGAACACTTTGGGTGCTACCAAACGTCACAACGTAACTGGGTGATTATAAAGTAGCATTACAGGTGTCTCCAAAGGTAGATGTTGGGTTGGCGTATTTCGAAATTAGGATTTGTCACTCCGATTGTCGGAGAGGTATCTCTGGGCCCTCTCGGTAATGCACATCACATAAGCCTTGCAAGCATTGCAACTAATGAGGTAGTTGTGAGATGATGTATTACGGAACGAGTAAAGAGACTTTCCGGTAACGAGATTGAACTAGGTATTGGAATACCGACGATCGAATCTCGGGCAAGTAATATACCGATGACAAAGGGAACAACGTATGTTGTTATGCGGTCTGACCGATAAAGATCTTCGTAGAATATGTAGGAGCCAATATGGGCATCCAGGTCCCGCTATTGGTTATTGACTGGAGACGTGTCTCGGTCATGTCTACATTGTTCTTGAACCCGTAGGGTCCGCACGCTTAAGGTTACGATGACAGTTATATTATGAGTTTATGCATTTTGATGTACCGAAGGTTGTTCGGAGTCCCGAATGTGATCAAGGACATGACAAGGAGTCTCGAAATGGTCGAGACATAAAGATTGATATATTGGAAGCCTATGTTTGGATATCGGAAGTGTTCCGGGTGAAATCGGGATTTTACCGGAGTACCGGGAAGGTTAACGGAACCCCCCGGGAGCTAAATGGGCCATGATGGGCCTTAGTGGAAAAGAGAAGAGGCAGCCCTACATGGGCTGCGCGCCTCCCCCTTCCCCTAGTCCTATTAGGACTAGGAGAGGTGGCCGGCCCCCTCCTTCTCTTTTCCCCCTCCGCGAATCCTATTCCAACTAGGATTGGGGGGGGGGG
>NW_021192269.1:0-2372 GCF_002162155.2 Triticum dicoccoides | reverse complement strand
AAACAGAATGGTATAGGTTTATACTCCCCCAACCACCAACAAGCATCAATCCATGGCTTGCTCGAAATAACGAGTGCCTCCAACTAAGAACAGCCCTGGGGGAGTTTTGTTTAATTTTTGATTTGCTTTGGTCTTTTTGGATCATGGGACTGGGCATCCCAGTTACCGGCCCTTTCTCGTGAATGAGGAGCGGAGTCCACTCATCTTGAGAATAAACCACCTAGCATGGAAGATATGGGCAGCCCTAGTTGAAACATGAGCTGCTCGAGCATACAAAACAGAATTTTATTTGAAGGTTTAGAGTTTGGCACATACAAATTTACTTGGAACGGCAGGTAAATACCGCATATAGGTAGGTATGGTGGACTCATATGGAACAACTTTGGGGTTTAAGGAGTTTGGATGCACAAGCAGTATTCCCGCTTAGTATAGGTGAAGGCTAGCAAAAGACTGGGAAGCGACCAACTGAGAGAGTGACAACAGTCATAAACATGCATTAAAATTAATTTACACCGAATACAAGCATGAGTAGGATATAATCCACCATGAACATAAATATCATGAAGGCTATGTTGATTTGTTTCAACAACATGCGTGAACATGTGCCAAGTCAAGTCACTCAATTCATTCAAAGGAGGATACCATCCCATCATACCACATCATAATCATTCTAATAGCATGTTGGCACGCAAGATAAACCATTATAACTCATAGCTAATCAAGCATGGCACAAGCAACTATAATCTCTAAATGTCATTGCAAATATGTTTACTTCATAATAAGCTGAATCAGGAATGATGAACTCATCATATTTACAAAAACAAGAGAGGTTGAGTTCATACTAGTTGTTCTCATCTCAATAAGTCCATCATATATCGTCATTATTGCCTTTCACTTGCACGACCGAATGATGTGTATAATAATAATAGTGCACGTGCATTGGACTAAGCTGGAATCTGCAAGCATTAAACTCAAGAGAGAAGACAGGGTAACATGGACTCTAAATTAAATAAACAATCATGCATATGAGAGCCACTAAACATTTTTAATACGGTCTTCTCGACCCCCAAAGGGAAGGAAAGAAAATAAAACTATTTACATGGGAAAGCTCCCAACAAGTAAAAGAAGAACGAGAAATCTTTTTGGGTTTTCATTTTAATTTCTACTACAAGCATGGAAATTAAACTAACTATTTTTTTTTGTTTTTCTTAAGATTTATCAAACACACAAGAAGAAAGCGAAAAAGAAAATTAAACTAACATGGATAATACAATGAAAGAGTATGAGCACCGACGACTAGTGTGTGAACATGAATGTAAAGTCGGTGAGAAATACGTACTCCCCCAAGCTTAGGCTTTTGGCCTAAGTTGTTCTAATGCCAAGGGCCGCTGCTACTCTCCCCGGTGTACTGGGAGGTGTAATCAGGATACCACTGGCTGGCCATCTCCGGGTCCCACTGGTAAGATGATGCACCATAAGGGTCAAGTTCAGGTTCTGGCTCAGGTTCAGGTTCTGGAGTGGATGCTTGGCCTCGATGAGCGTACACCGCTTCCGGTGTAACAAGAAAATTATCTGCAATCAAATCAAACAACAGAGGCGCAGGCAAAATAGTAGTCTCATTGTGTTTCTTATTAAATCTAAGGTTATACAAGAGCATCTTCTCTTTGTTGTCAATAATAAACGCGTGTGCTACCATGCTCTTGTAATCTAAAATGTAAGGAGGCAATTTTGTCTCCTCTTTCTCATGGTGCCTAATAGGTATCTCAAAATGTCTAGCAAGACGTGAAGCATAGATACCTACAAATATGGGGCCTTTTGTACGATTCAGGCTTAGCCGTTTAGCAATGACGGCACCCATACTAAAACTATTATCTCCAAACAAGGCATGTTGAAGAATGATAATATCAGGAACACTAAAGTTTCCACTATTTCCACGACCAATCAAGCATCTACTAGCAAATATGGCAAAGTAGCGTAAAACAGGAAAGCGTATGCTAGAGATTTTCGCATCGGAACCCTTCTTTGGATCCTCTACAGTGATGGTGTTAACAAATCCATCCACATCTTTACGATGGGGTTCCTCTAATTCTCCCTCAAAGGGTATCCTACATACCGTGCAAAAATTACGTAAAGAAATTTCTCTGAATTCATCATATAAATGAAATGATACTGAAGGCGGTGACTTCTTAGGATAATAATAAAATTTTGCACGAAAGTATTGGTAAGTAAGAGATACTGATCGATCCGGTCGTCGAGGAAATCGGTGAGGTCTGCATTCTCGATCAAAGAATAAAAATCTTCATGAATTCCAGCTTCTTTCAAGAAATTATCGCATGGCTATTCACATGGCCGTACTTCCGCTATGCGAGGAA
>NW_021192268.1:0-1946 GCF_002162155.2 Triticum dicoccoides | reverse complement strand
TCTTAAACTCATCTCCTTAGCCATCCGAACACCATTGAGAAAGGCCTCGTACTCAGTTGCATTGTTAGTACAAGGAAACATTAACCTTAGCACATAACAAAATTTGTCACCTCGAGGGGAAGCTAAAATAACTCTTGCCCCCGAGCCCTCCAATTGCCTGGACCCATCAAAGTGAATCGTCCAATATGTGTTGTCTGGCTTCTCTTCAGGCATTTGCAATTCTGTCCAATCGTTGATGAAATCCACCAGTGCTTTCGACTTGATAGCAGTGCGTGGCACATACTTTAACCCATGAGGGCCAAGCTCAATAGCCCACTTGGCGACTCGTCCTGTGGGTTCTCTGTTTTGGATGATGTCCCCTAAAGGAGCAGAACTGACCACAATGATGGGATGACCCAGAAAATATTGTTTAAGCTTCTGGCTGGCCATGAACACCCCATAGACAAGCTTCTGCCAATGTGGGTACCTCTGTTTTGACTCAATAAGCACCTCACTAATGTAGTGAACCGGCCGTTGAACCAGGTACTTCTTACCAGCCTCCTTGCGCTCCACCACAATGGCCACACTGACAGAACATCTGTTAGCGGCCACATATAACAATAAGGGTTCCTTATCGATGGGGGCAGCAAGAACCAGCGGCTCAGCTAGTTGTCTCTTCAAATCCTCAAAAGTAGCATTAGCAGCATCACTCTAGACGAAGTCGTCTGTCTTTTTCATCATTTGATATTAACGGTATGGCCTTCTCGCCTAACCCACTTTTGAACCGGCTTAAAGCAGCAATACGACCCGCCAAACACTTAACATCATTGATGCACTTGGGTTTTGCCAAAGAAGTAATAGCCTTGATCTTCTTCGGATTAGCCTCAATGCCCATATTAGAAACCAGAAATCCCAAGAGTTTGCCTGCTGGCACACCAAAGACACACTTGGCCGGGTTAAGCATCATATTATAGACAAGGAGATTATCAAAGGTCTCCTTTAGATCATCTATCGGTGTTTCCTTCTCTCTGGACTTCACCACAATATCATCCACATAAGCATGAACATTGCGCCCAATCTGCGTATGAAGGCAATTCTGCAAACAACGCTGATAAGTCGCTTGGGCACTCTTGAGGCCCAAAGGGAATAGACACGTAGCAGAAGGCTCCAAAGGGAGTAATAAAAGCTGTCTTCTCCTGGTCCTTAACTGCCATTTTGATTTGATGATATCCAGAATAAGCATCCAAAAAACTCAAGCGTTCACAACCCGCCGTAGAATCAATGATTTGATCAATAGAGGGAGAGCAAAGGGATCAGCCGGACAAGCTTTGTTTAAGTCTGTGTAATTCACACACATACGCCAAGTGTCGTTCTTCTTAAGCACTAACACCGGGTTAGCCTACCACTCAGGATGAAATACTTCAATGATGAACCCAGCTGCTAAGAGCCGGGCTACTTCCTCACCAATGGCCTTGCTCCTCTCCTCACTAAACCGCCGGAAAAACTGCTTGACTGGCTTAAATTTCGGATCAATGTTAAGAGTGTGCTCGGCGAGTTCTCTCGGTACACCCGGCATGTCAGAAGGTTTCCATGCAAAGATGTCTCGGTTCTCACGGATGAACTCGATGAGCGCGCTTTCCTATTTAGGATCCAGATTAGCACTGATATTGAACTGCTTGTATGAGTCGCCAGGAACGAAATCAACAAGCTTGCTGTCATCGGCCGATTTAAACTTCATCACCGGGTCATGCTCCGTGGTGGGCTTCTTCAGAGATGTCATATCAGCCGATCAACATTATCTTTGTAAAACTTCAATTCTTCTGCTGCACAAACCGACTTAGCATAAGTCGCGTCTCCCTCTTCACATTCCAAGGCCACGTTCCGACTGCCATGAACCATGATGGTTCCCTTGTGACCCGGCATTTTGAGCTGCAGATAAACATAACATGGCCGCACCATGAACTTGG
>NW_021192267.1:0-1352 GCF_002162155.2 Triticum dicoccoides | reverse complement strand
AAACCTCAACACAAGTATTTCTACAATCCACAACTACCCACTAGCATGACTCTAATATCACCATCTTTATATGCAAAACTATTGCAAGGAATCAAACATATCATATTCAGTGATCTACAAGTTTTATGTAGGATTTTATGACTAATCATGTGAATGACCAATTCATGTCATCTCTCTAAATAGATATAAGTGAAGTAAGAGAGTTTAATTCTTTCTACAAAGATATGCCCATGCTCTAACAAATATAAGTGAAGCAAAAGAGCATTCTACAAATGGCGGTTTTCTATGTAAAGAGAAACAGGCAATCCAGACTTCAAATGATATAAGCGAAGCACATGAAGCATTCTATAAAGCCATACTCAAAAGATATAAGTGAAGTGCAAAGAGCATTCTATAAATCAACCAAGGACCATCTCATACCAGCATGGTGCATAAAATAAAAATGAAAACTAAATGCAAAAGACGCTTCAAGATTGCACATATCGCATGAACGAAATGAATCCGAAAACATACCGATACTTGTTGAAGAAAGAGGGGATGCCTTCCGGGGCATCCCCAAGCTTAGACGCTTGAGTCTCCTTGAATATTTACTTGGGGTGCCTCGGGCATCCCCAATCTTGAGTTATTTCCTCTCTTCCTTCTTCTCACATCGAGACCTTCTCGATCATCGAACACTTCATCCACACAAAACTTCACCAGAAAACTCGGTAAGATCCGTTAGTATAATAAAACAAATCACTACTCTAAGTATTGTTGCAAACCAATTCATATATTTTTTTGCATTGTGTCTACTGTAGTATAACTTTTTCATGGCTTAATCCACTGATATAAATCGATAGTTTCATCAAAAACAGAATCTGTCTAAAACAGAACAGTCTGTAATAATCTGAACATTTACCATACTTATGATACTTGAACAATTCTACCAAAATTAGGAAAAAATAGGAAGACAGTGCAAAAAGAATCAGAACCGTTTGACGTTCCAACTAAAGATGTAAAATCGTGCACTACAGCCAAAGTTTATGTCCTGCACCGTATAAACCATCAAGCAAATGTAAACATCCTAAAGGCAAACCTTGGCACATTATTTTTATATCTAAACTTTATAAAAGCACACAACAGAAATAAATGACTCTCTAAAACTTCCGGGTTGTCTTCCTGGCAGCGCTTTCTTTAAAGCCATTAAGCTAGGCATATAGTGCTCAAGTAATGAGTCCACCCGGATCCCAAGGTATATCAAAGCCAATTTTAATTAACAATGATTTGTAATTTAGCAGTGAGCACAAAGTAACATATATCATACAACAACGAAGTCTAACTCTCTTCCTATGCATCGGCATGTCATAAAAGAA
>NW_021192266.1:0-1016 GCF_002162155.2 Triticum dicoccoides | reverse complement strand
CCAATCATCAAATAACGAAAGCTGCAACGTCATCCTCAGCTATAGCGACACGCCAAGTTCTGATTCAGAAGACGTGTTCACACCCGAAGAGCAAGAGGTGTTCCACGCTGAAGACACGAAGAAGGGCGTGCAAGCAGAAGAGGTGAACATGAACTTGCGCGGAGGCAAGGTTCTTCCTGAGCCATTGAAGATCAAGCCAACAAGGGTGCCCAAGCCGGCTGCCTCAAAAGAGGCGCCCTTGCGGGAGGAAGTGCGTGAAGAACAAGGCCAAGGGAAGACGAAGCAGCATGACGTCGATTACAACATCATTGCCCATCTCAAGCGAATCCCCGCCCTTTTGAGTGTGCATGACGCCCTCATGATGGTGCCCGACCTGCGTGAAGCCCTTATCAAGGCGCTTCAAGCTCCGGAACTCTATGAGGTGTCCATGGCGAAGCATCGCCTCTTCTCCAACCCCCTATTCGTGAATGAAATAACATTCGATGAGGAAGACAAGCTCATAGATGATAGTGACCACAACCGACCACTCTACATGGAAGGTAATATTGGCACAGCACACCTTCGCAGGATCCTCATCGACCCAGGGTCAGCCGTGAATATCCTGCCCCTTCGGAGCTTGACGCGGGCTGGTTTCACGGTGGATGACTTGGAGTCCACGGATGTAATGATCTGCGGCTTCGACAACCAGGGAAAGCCAACGCTCGGTGCCATCACGGTGAAAATCCAGATGTCTACATTCAGCTTCAAGGTGCGGTTCTTCGTCATTGAAGCAAACACCTCATACTCGGCCCTCCTGGGGAGGCCGTGGATTCACAAGTACCGGGTTGTGCCATCCACTCTTCACCAGTGCCTGAAGTTCCTCGACACCCAAGGCACGCAGCAGCGCATCATCGGCAACATCTCTCCTTACACTATGCAGGAATCTCACCATGCAGATGCAAAGTATTACTTCCCTGTGGAAGGCAGCGATCATCAATTAGGACGGACGACACCTTCGGCTGATGTCTTGATCAAGC
>NW_021192265.1:0-1653 GCF_002162155.2 Triticum dicoccoides | reverse complement strand
GCGCGCGCGCCGGCCACACTCCCCTCCCTCTGTCGAGGACGAAGACGACAGAGGAGGGAGGCGGGCTGGGCCGCCTGCTGGCTGGGCCGGCCAGCTGGCTGGGCTGCACAGGGAGGAGCCCAGGTAAGCTTCTCCCTTTTATTTATTTCTGTTTTCTAATTTCTGACATTTGTTTTGATTTAAATAAAATATTAAATCATTTATTTACCTTATGCCAATTTTTACAGGAGCTAGATATATTATTCCAGAGCTCCTTTATAAATGACATAATATTTGGACATATATTAATATATATAACTAATATATTTCCAATGCAAATATTTATGCATTAATTCCAAATGCCCAAAATAAATACCTATGAGCTCTTAAAAATATTGGTTCGATTTTTATCTCTGTCCAATATTTTCAGAGAGCAACATGAGCATTTTCTTGGACCTTTTTGGAGAAATTTTTATTTGGATCATTTTCAAAAATGATTCTGAGGGTTTCACAGATCCCCATTTCAATTTAAATGGAATTTTAAACATGATGCACACACTCTGATGCATGACTAGCTAGGGTGTGACAACTCACCCCCACTCAAAAGAATCTCGTCCCGAGATTTGGGTCCCTCCGGGAAGAAGGCGGGATACTCAAGTCGAAGACGATCCTCCCTTTCCCAAGTTGCTTCATCCTCAGAATGGTGCGACCATTGAACTTTGAGAAACTTGATATTATGACGTCGGGTGGTACGTTCGGCCTGATCGAGGATACGAATGGGGTACTCTCGATATGTAAGATTATCTTGGAGATCAAGCGTTTCGTGGTCCACTCCACGGATAGGATCCGAGAAGCAATGCCTGAGTTGAGAAACGTGGAAGACATCGTAGACTCTGGAGAGGTGCGGAGGTAGTTCCAACTGGTAGGCAATTTCTCCTCGTTTGGCGAGAATGCGAAAAGGTCCAATGTAACGAGGAGCCAATTTCCCTTTGATACCGAAACGATGGGTTCCCTTCAAAGGGGTGACCCGAAGATAAGCCTTCTCGTCAACCTCGAAAGTCATAGCCTTATGTTTTCGGTCATATTGACTCTTTTGACGAGATTGGGCTGCTTTCAACTTTTCACGAACGATACGAACTTGTTCTTCTGCTTCCTAAATCATATCCGGGCCAAAGAATTGTCTTTCCCCGGTCTCTGACCAGTTAAGGGGTGTTCGACACCGTCGTCCATAGAGAACTTCGAAAGGGGCTTTACCCAAGCTAGATTGATAGCCGTTGTTGTAAGCGAATTCGGCAAATGGAAGGCACTTCTCCCAATCCATTCCGAATGAGATAACAGAGGCTCGAAGCATGTCTTCTAGAATCTGGTTGACGCGTTCCACTTGACCACTCGACTGAGGGTGGAAAGCGGTGCTAAAGGAGAGACGGGTTCCCATAGCATTTTGGAAACTTTCCCAAAATCGAGAGGTGAAAAGACTTCCTCGATCCGAGTTAATTTCCAAAGGAACACCATGGAGGGACACTATTCGGGAGATGTATAAGTCTGCCAGCTGGCTAGCGGTTATACTCTCACGAACAGGTAAGAAATGGGCTACTTTGGAAAGACGATCGACCACGACGAAAATAGCATTATTCCCTCTCTTGGTCCTGGGAAAACCGGTAATGAAATCCATAC
>NW_021192264.1:0-1365 GCF_002162155.2 Triticum dicoccoides | reverse complement strand
CTAAGCTGGCCTAGAAAAATGTGCACCACTTTTGGCAGAGGTTCTGAACCAAGACAAAAATGATGGGCATTTTAGAAGGGCATTTCAGGTTCATTGAAAATTATTTTTAGTAGCCCTAGTTGGTTTCAGAGGGGGCTGGGGGTTCTGTCATCCCCATTTCAGGTTTCTGGTGAAAGAATAAACATGATGCAACACTCTAATGCATAACTAGCTAGGGTGTGACAACTCACCCCCACTCAAAAGAATCTCGTCCCGAGATTTGGGTTCCTCCGGGAAGAAGGCGGGATACTCAGTTCGAAGACGATCCTCCCTTTCCCAAGTTGCTTCATCCTCAGAATGGTGCGACCATTGTACTTTAAGAAACTTGATATTATGACGTCGAGTGGTACGCTCGGCCTGATCGAGGATACGAATGGGGTACTCTCGATATGTAAGATTATCTTGGAGATCAAGCGTTTCGTGGTCCACTCCACGGATAGGATCCGAAAAGCAACGTCTGAGTTGAGAAACGTGGAAGACATCGTGGACTCTAGAGAGGTGCGGAGGTAGATCCAACTGGTAGGCAACTTCTCCTCGTTTGGCGAGAATGCGAAAAGGTCCAATGTAACGAGGAGCCAATTTGCCTTTGATACCGAAACGATGGGTTCCCTTCAGAGGGGTAACCCGAAGGTAAGCCTTCTCGTCAACCTCGAAAGTCATAGCCTTATGTTTTCGGTCATATTGACTCTTCTGACGGGATTGGGCTGTTTTCAACTTTTCACGAACGATGCGAACTTGTTCTTCTGCTTCCTGAATCATATCCGGGCCAAAGAATTGTCTTTCCCCGGTCTCTGACCAGTTAAGGGGTGTTCGACACCGTCGTCCATAGAGAACCTCAAAAGGGGCTTTACCCAAGCTAGATTGATAGCCGTTGTTGTAAGCGAATTCGGCAAATGGAAGGCACTTCTCCCAATCCATTCCGAATGAGATAACAGAGGCTCGAAGCATGTCTTCTAGAATCTG
Source organism: Triticum dicoccoides (assembly GCF_002162155.2). Taxonomy (NCBI): domain Eukaryota; kingdom Viridiplantae; phylum Streptophyta; class Magnoliopsida; order Poales; family Poaceae; genus Triticum; species Triticum dicoccoides. Next base: position 363 of record NW_021192264.1, on the reverse strand, counting down.
GTTGACGCGTTCCACTTGACCACTCGACTGAGGGTGGAAAGCGGTGCTAAAGGAGAGACGGGTTCCCATAGCATTTTGGAAACTTTCCCAAAATCGAGAGGTGAAAAGACTTCCTCGATCCGAGTTAATTTCCAACGGAACACCATGGAGAGACACTATCCGGGAGATGTATAAGTCTGCCAATTGACTAGCGGTTATACTCTCACGAACAGGTAGGAAATGGGCTACTTTGGAAAGACGATCGACAACGACGAAAATAGCATTATTCCCTCTCTTGGTCCTGGGAAAACCGGTAATGAAATCCATGCCAATTTTATCCCATTTCCATTCAGGAATAGCTAGGGGTTGAAGGGTGCCAGCAGG
>NW_021192263.1:0-521 GCF_002162155.2 Triticum dicoccoides | reverse complement strand
AACGGGCCAGAATCGGCCAAAACTGCGAGTGTTGATGACCGACACGTAAGCACACCTTGGGGTTCATCAATCATGGAAATCACTCCGGGACCCCAAAACAGTGAGTAATAGTCCACGAAACGTGCCAGAATCGGCCAAAACTGCGAGTGTTGATGACCAACACGTCAGCACACCTTGGGGTTCATCAATCATGGAAATCACTCCGGGACCCATAAAAGTGAGTAATAGTCCACGAAACGTGCCAGAATCGGCCAAAACTGTGAGTGTTGATGACAGACACGTAAGCGCACCTTGGGGTTCGTCAATCGTGGAAATCACTCCGAGACCCCAAAACAGTAAGTAATAGTCCATGAAACGGGCCAGAATCGGCCAGAACTATGAGTGTTCATGACCGACACGTAACCGCACCCCGGGGTTCGTCAATCGTGGAAATCACTCTGAGACTCCAAAACAGTGAGTAATAGTCCACGAAACAGGATAGAATCGGCCAAAACTGTGAGTGTTGATGACCGACACGTAAG
>NW_021192262.1:0-1360 GCF_002162155.2 Triticum dicoccoides | reverse complement strand
AGTCATTCCGGAATAGAATGGCTTGACAGACCACAAGAGTCATAGGCATCGATGAACGAACGCACGCATACTCTTGACTATCAATTGATAGACGAGGGTCAGAATGCAACTAAAGAGAACAACTCAAAGGAACATATAACTTTCTGAGTTGTGGATGCATAGATTAGTATGTCGAACCAAGTTCAACATATTTCTTCCGGATAACCCATGCAGAAAGGTAGAACTGGCAGAGTCACGATTTATGAATGGAGAACTCCTCAAGAGTACTCTAATTGTGATTTTTTTTGATCCAATAAACATCTGCCATAAGTAGTTCATGGTATTTGGAAGAAGAAGATACCACGGACTTCAAGGACTATCGCAAAGGTTACTAATATCCTAAAGGCACTAGCAATTACTATCAACATGAAGTAGGTAGAGTGAATCTCGGGTTCAGAACCCAGGAGTAGAATACCTAATAACTAAATGGCATCACGGGATGCTTTCGATAATGACGGCCAGAATCATCACACTGGAACATAAATCATGGCTAGACTACTAGATGATCCCCTAAGCACTTAGGGTCATAATAATAATTCCAACATATATGTCGAGGCAATAATTACCTCAACACACCGATTAGTGTGGTTAATCTGGCCCATGGGAACATCGGAAACAGAAGGAAGGGATTTGCAAATGCATCGGACTATTTAGAAACCTGGGATGACTCGGACAGCATAACGGCTATAATTGCTCAAAAAGATTTGAGACAATCACAAAAATGGTGGCATAACCACTCAGAAGCACAATATCAAGGTTCCGAGATCAACAATTAACATACGGAAGTAGTAGGAACTGAACTGAGACTTAAATCCAACAATCTTATAAGTCTACTGATTAGTAACACGTGATCCTAATAGAAAGAAGGAGATAGCCTAGTTCTTAATCCCTGCAGGAAAGATAAGATGACTCAGATCAGAAGGGCATGAGGTATAAGGAGTAAAAAGAGCCTTACGTTCCATCCCACAATCAATTCCCTTATATAACTAAAGAATTTCTAGACTCAACTTCGACCAGTTTGGCTTGGTAATCCTACAGGCAGTCAAGCTCTGATACCAACGCTGTCAGGACCCCGACTCAATGCCACATCGATCTAGCATGTAACACCTCATATCACTTTGCGGCCTCACGCACGGTATTCCCACGGGTGTCGCCTTACCTTTGCCCGGGACCGTTTGCGCCTTTTGGCACACGTATATGACAGTGTCGCTAGCATCCATATGATAAGGAGCCCGGGCTGACATGGCTAGTCGTAAACCCAAAGTGGCACAGACTTACAGGGACAGGCATCCATGACCCAGCATCGAACGTGTCGGTCATC
>NW_021192261.1:0-875 GCF_002162155.2 Triticum dicoccoides | reverse complement strand
GATACTAAGTAGCTCTTGACAGCAAGATATAAGTGAAGATCACAACGGCAGTGAAGATAATGATGAAAAACAACTGCCAAGCAGGATATACAACAACTCTCTCTCCAACTTTCCTCTTGAAAAGTTTGAGACAATTTTCTGATAAATTCTTTCAAAGAATGCTACTAACTCAAGCTTTCCAATGCAAAAAGAATCACTCAATTCCGAGTTGATATGAGGAGTCAAAGAATTCTAAAACTGGCCTGAAAAATTGGAACAACCTGTGTTCATGAACTTCGGAGGGCAAAAAGACCTATTTAGAAGCCGATTTTGAGGTGTCAAATATTGAACTAGCTTCTGCAACTATTTAGATGCGGCTCATCGCTAGCTTCAATTTGAGTACTCACGGAGCCAAAACGGACTTCGTATGAGGAAGATACACCTGTTTTACTGAACAGTGCGCAAAACAGATTCCAATCCGAATTCAGGTACGAGATTGATTCTAGATAGATCCAATTTTTTTTTTCTCTCTCTTTTTCTTTTTTTTTCCTTTTTTCTCTTTTTTTTTCTCTATCTTCTTTTTTTTTCTTTCCAAGACAAACTAGATAAGATGCAGATTGGATCAGGCAAAGATGTGAATGACCTCAACTATGATTATGACAATGAACAGTGCGTAGCATGTGGTGGAAATTAATAGATGGGATGGTGGACAGCGGAAGGGATGCAGCGGCGACGTGACTAATGTGAACAGAACTCGAAACTCTAAAGGAACTAGACGCTAAGACCAGCAACTGACACGACGATGCAACCGATAATTCAACTATGCAAGCAATGAATAGAAAATTGCAAAGGCTCAGACTGGCTTGGATAAAGGATGAACAGATCTAACTTTTTTT
>NW_021192260.1:0-1366 GCF_002162155.2 Triticum dicoccoides | reverse complement strand
GACAACTCCATATCCTCCTGGGCAGACCTTTGCCATCAGTTTGTCGGCGCCTTTACAGGCGGCCACAAACCTCATGGCCAAGAGAGTGACCTTCATCTGCTAGCCCAGAAGGAAGGAGAGCCCCTGTGCAAGTACATTCAGAGATTCAGCCGTGTACAGCACAACATCCCAGATGTCCACCCTGCCGCGGTCATCAGCGTGTTTCATCAGAACGTGCGTAACCGCAGGATGCGGGAGGAGATGGCGATGTGCAAGATCAGAGACGTCAGTGAGCTGTATGCCCTGGCCGACAAGTGTGCACGTGCTGAGGAAGGGAGGAGACTCCCCGGAGAGAATACAAGAGCGGGAGGATCTGACAGTGAGGATGCTGCCCTGGCAAAGAAAAACCGGCGACGGAATAGGAAGAAGAAAGGCAAAGATGTGCTAGTCGTTGAGCAGTCCGGCAACGAAGGTGGCACCAAGAAAGCCAATGTTGGTAGCTCCGGCAAGGAGGTTGCCGCATGCACCAACTGCCAGGCTGTAGCGGTCGCCGACAAGCAGGACGGCTCCGACAAGCAGTACTGCAAGATCCACCGCACCAAGGGCCATGACCTCCAGAGCTACAAGAAGGTCGAGCAGCTTGTCCAGCAGCAAAAAGATGAATACGAGCGACGCGACAAGGAGAGGGCCCAAGGTGGCGCTGGAGAATCCGGCAAGAAGCGCGTCGGCCGGGAAGGACGCCGCGGCAAGGCCAAGCAGCGGCAAGGAGACAGACCTCCCCGCGGCCGCGACAAGGATGAAGATGATGACGACGACGAAGACATGGATGATGTCGAGACCAGTGAGCAGGAGTTCCAGAAAGCCACAGAGGTCTTGTGCGTTGACGGTGGTGCTTCTCTGCATACTTCGCACCGCCAGCTCAAGCAGTGGGTGCGGGAAGTCAATGCAGCAGAACCACCCGTCGAATCACGCAAGCTTCTGGAATGGTCCAGCACGCCTATCATCTTTGATATTGAGGACCACCCTGATCGCACAACTGCGGTCGGGTGCTTGCCGATGTTGGTTTCACCAACTATCCGCAACCTCAAGGTCACTAAGATGTTAGTTGACGGCGGGGCCGGCTTGAACCTGATCTCCTCCGCTGTACTCCAGAAACTCCAGATCCCTGACAGCGAGCTTGAAGAGACCGGCACATTCCAAGGAATTAACCCGGGAAGGAGCAAGCCGAAGGGGAAAGTCACGTTGCCAGTAACATTTGGCAGCAAGCTGAACTTCAGGACTGAGAGGGTCACTTTTGACGTTGCCGATATTCCATTGACTTACAATGGGATACTTGGCCGTCCAGCACTCGCCAAGTTCATGGCAGCCTCTCACTATGCATACAACA
>NW_021192259.1:0-1155 GCF_002162155.2 Triticum dicoccoides | reverse complement strand
GGCCACGCCCTGCCGTGGCCCGCCTCCCCTCTCGCCTGCAGCGGCACCCAGCCCGCCTCGCCGGTGCTGGCGCGCGCGCCTGCGGCGGCCGCCCGGGTTCGCCCGTTAGCGGGTGGCGACCGCACCCTGCACCCAACGCCCGCAAGGCCCCATGGGCCACTGACCACAGGGGCCCGCCCCCATAATGTTTTATTAAAAAAAGGAAAAGGAATTTAGATAAATATAATTAATAAAAATAATAATGAATAAAATTAATTAATTAATTAATTAATTAAGTAAATAATTAAGTTAATTAATCCTGATTAATTAAACCTAATGACTAATTAACCTAATTAACTACTGTTAATTAAACTTAACTAAGATAATTAGTTAACAGTCACTAACGAATGGGACCCACCCGTCAGGTTGACTGCTGACGTCAGCATGACATCATGCTGACGTCATAAATTCATTTTTCGAATTAATTAATTAATTAATTAAATTCCAGAAATTAATAAAATCTTTAGAAAATCATATCTTTTAATCCGTAACTCGGATTAAAATATTTTTAACATGAAAGTTGCTCAGAACGACGAGACGAATTCGGATACGCGGTCCGTTCGTCCGCCACACACCCCTAACCTATCGAACCCGCAACTTTCCCCCTCCGGCTCCTCTGCCCGAAAACACGAAACACCGGGAATACTTTCTCGGGGGTTTTCCCCCCTTCACCGGTATCACCTACTACCGCGTTAGGGCACACCGAACACCGCGTATTGCCTTGATATATTTTGTGGTGCTTTGTTTGCTCTGTATTCATTATTTCTTCCCCCTCTTCTCTCCGGTAGACTACGAGACCGACGCTGCTGCTGACCAGTTCGACTACGGAGTTGACGACCCCTCTCTCTTGCCAGAGCAACCAGGCAAGCCCCCCCTTTGATCACCAGATATCGCCTACTCTTCTCTATACTGCTTGCATTAGAGTAGTGTAGCATGTTACTGCTTTCCATTAATCCTATTCTGATGCATAGCCTGTCATTGCTGCTACAGTCATTGATACCTTACCCGCAATCCTAAATGCTTAGTATAGGATGCTAGTGTTCCATCAGTGGCCCTACACTCTTGTCCGTCTGCCATGCTATACTACTGGGCTGTGATCACTTCGGGAGGTGATCA
>NW_021192258.1:0-591 GCF_002162155.2 Triticum dicoccoides | reverse complement strand
GACGACGTCCGCCTCGACTCGCGTTACGCTAAGACAGGGTGGCAGTGCTGCAAGTGCTCGTCTCGGCGTCCGTCGTCGCTACCGCGACGACGTCCGCCTCGACTCGCGTTACGCTAAGAAAGGGTGGCAGTGGTGCAAGTGCTCGTCTCGGCGTCCATCATCGCTACCGCGATGACGTCCGCCTCGAGTCGAGTTACGCTAAGACAGGGTGGCAGTGGTGTCACGTGCTCGTCTCGGCGTCCGTCGTCGCTACCGCGACGACGTACGCCTCAACTCGCGTTACGCTAAGACAGGGTGGCAGTGGTTTCACGTGCTCGTCTCGGCGTCCGTCGTCGCTACCGCGACGATGTCCGCCTCGACTCGTGATACGCTAAGACAGGGTGGCAGTGGTGTCACATGCTCGTCTTGGCGCCCGTCGTCGCTACCGCGACGACGTCCGCCTCGACTCGAGTTACGCTAAGACAGGGTGGCAGTGGTGTCACGTGCTCGTCTCGGCGCCCGTCATCGCTACCGCGACGACGTCCGCCTCGACTCGCGTTACGCTAAGACAGGGTGGGATTGGTGTCACGTGCTCGTCTCGGCGTGCGTCGT
>NW_021192257.1:0-634 GCF_002162155.2 Triticum dicoccoides | reverse complement strand
TAAAAGAAGGGCAAAAACCCTAAAATCTCATTCATTGTTCCAAAATGCTCTTCTTAGATGTTTAATATTTTTGGCAAGGGTTTTGATCCAAACCAAAAATAATGAACATTTTAAAAGGATTTATTTTTGGGACTTTGAATTTAAATCATTAGCTATTTGAATTTGAATTATATTCATATAACTAGAATATAATTTCAAATACCCCTGAAATATTTTATGAGCTTTTGGAAAAGTCCATCTAGCCAAATAAAAATATTCAGAGGAGTTTTTGGCATTGTTTGAATTATTTTAAATTCAAAACAGTGGCAAAAGAATTAAATAAAAATAAAACAGAACAGAAATTTAAAAAAGAGCAGAAGGACTTACCTGGCGCCCACTTACCTGGCCCAACCCCAGCTGGCGGCCCAGCCCACCACCGCTACCCCCCCCCCTGTCGCCTTCCTCCTCTGCCAGGAGGACGGGCACGCGCCCGGCGCGCGCGGCCACGCGCCCCGGCCACCTCCTCCCTGCCTGGCTGCCTCCTCCTCCCCTGGTCGCCTCCCGCGACGCCACGCAACCCCTGGCTCCCTCTCTCACTCTCCTCGCTCCTTCCCTCCGTCCCTATCCCCCTCTGCTCCCTCTCCCTCCCGCGACC
>NW_021192256.1:0-1404 GCF_002162155.2 Triticum dicoccoides | reverse complement strand
ATTACACACACGGTTGATGTATTTTAATTAAGGTCAACTTCGGGTTTTCTACAACCGGACGTTAACAAATTCCCATCTGCCCATAACCGCGGGCACGGCTTTCGAAAGTTCAAATCCCTGCAGGGGTGTCCCAACTTAGCCCATGACAAGCTCTCACGGTCAACGAAGGAATAGACCTCCACCCGGGACACTCCGATCAGACTCGGTATCCCGGTACAACAAGACATTTCGACAGGGTAAAACTAAACCAGCAACACCGCCCGAATGTGCCGACAAATCCCGATAGGAGCTGCACATATCTCTTTCTCAAGGCACACTCAGATAGGTCAAGCTACGAGTAAAACCAACCCTCAAGTTTCCCCGAGGTGGCCCCGCAGGCTGCCCAGTTCGGACCAACACTTAGAGGAGCACTGGCCCGGGGGGGTTAGAATAAAGATGACCCTTGAGTCTGCAGAACCCAAGGGAAGGTGGTAGGTTGTTAGTGCAAATGGTAAAACCAATGTTGGGCATTGCTGGAAGAGCTTTACTTAAGGCGAACTGTCAAGGGGTTCCCATTATAGCCCAACCGCGTAAGGGACGCAAAATCCGGGAACATAACACCGATATGACGGAAACTAGGGCGGCAAGAGTGGAACAAAACACCAGGCATAAGGCCGAGCCTTCCACCCTTTACCAAGTATATAGATGCATTAATTAAATAAGATATATTGTGATATCCCAACAAGGAACAACATCTCCATGTTCCAACAAGGAACAAACTTCAATCTTCACCTGCAACTAACAACGCTATAAGAGGGGCTGAGCAAAGCGGTAACATAGCCAATCAACGGTTTTCTAGGACATGGTGGGTTAGAGGTTTGACATGGCAATTTGGGAGGCTGACAAGCAAATGGTAGGCATCGTAGCATTGGCATAGCAAGAGCGAGCAAACTAGCATAGCAAAGATAGTAGTGATTTCGAGGGTATGATCATCTTGCCTGAAATCCCGCAAGGAAGAAGAACGAGTCCAAGAAGAAGACAATCGGTCGTAGACGAACGAATCCTCACAACTCCGGAACGAAACCGAAGCTAACGAGAGAAGCAACCCGGAAAGAAACAAACAACATAGTAAACAACCATCACATAAACATGGCATGATGCGCAAACAAGTATGATGCATGTCCGGTTTAATGAGGCATGGCATGGCAAAGTGCACAAACAATCCTACAAATTAAATGGAGCTCAATATGCAACTGCATATTGACGAAACACCACGATAAGTTATTTAGTTTGATCCCGTTTATGTACCCAACAATATTAAATGTTGTTAAGCATGGCAAGAGGGTGAAGCAAATGAAAACTACCTATCTAGTCAAGGTTAAATGAGGCCGGAAGCAACAAACAACAATTCCGGAGAATCCCCAT
>NW_021192254.1:0-966 GCF_002162155.2 Triticum dicoccoides | reverse complement strand
CGAGCCTAGAACACTAATGAGGTCACGGCGTAGCACAACTAGCATCAATGAAGGATACTAAGTAGCTCTTGACAGCAAGATATAAGTGAAGATCACAACGGCAGTGAAGATAATGATGAAAAACAACTGCCAAGCAGGATATACAACAACTCTCTCTCCAACTTTCCTCTTGAAAAGTTTGAGACAATTTTCTGATAAATTCTTTCAAAGAATGCTACTAACTCAAGCTTTCCAATGCAAAAAGAATCACTCAATTCCGAGTTGATATGAGGAGTCAAAGAATTCTAAAACTGGCCTGAAAAATTGGAACAAGTTGTGTTCACGAACTTCGGAGGGCAAAAAGACCTATTTGGAAGCCGATTTTGAGGTGTCAAATATTGAACTAGCTTCTGCAACTATTTAGATGCGGCTCGTCGCTATCTTCAATTTGAGTACTCACGGAGCCAAAACGGACTTCGTATGAGGAAAATACACCTGTTTTACTGAACAGTGCGCAAAACAGATTCCAATCCGAATTCAGGTACGAGATTGATTCTAGATAGATCCAATTTTTTTTCTTCTCTCTTTTTTTTCTCACGCTTTTTTTTCTTCTCTCTCTTTTTCTTTCCTTTTTTTTCTCTTTTTTTTCTATATCTTTTTTTTCTCCCTCTTTCCAAGACAAACTAGATAAGATGCAGATTGGATCAGGCGAAGATGTGAATGACCTCAACTATGATTATGACAATGAACAGTGCATAGCACGTGGTGGAAATTAATAGATGGGATGGTGGACAGCGGAACGGATAATGATGCAGCGGCGGCGTGACTAATGTGAACAGAACTCGAAACTCTAAAGGAACTAGACACTAAGACCAGCAACTAACACGACGATGCAACCGATAATTCAACTATGCAAGCAATGAATAGAAAATTGCAAAGGCTCAGACTGGCTTGGACCAAGGATGAATAGATCTAACTCTTTTTTGT
>NW_021192253.1:0-6025 GCF_002162155.2 Triticum dicoccoides | reverse complement strand
TGGATAGAGCATCAGCAACAGTGTTTTTCACTCCTTTTCTGTATTGTATAGAGAACTACAGCCCCACCAGCTTGGTCATAGCTTTCCTCTGCAAATCTGAAGTCAGGTTTTGATCTCCCAAATGACACAGGCTTTGGTGATCAGTCTTGATCACAAATGGTGCTCTAGACAAATAAGATCTCCATCTGTCCACTGCCATCATAATTGCCAGAAACTCCTTCTCATAGATGGATTTCTTCTGGTTAGCCACTCCTAGAGCTTTACTGTAGAAAGCAACAGGATGCCCTTCTTGAGACAAAATAGCACCCACTCCAGTGTTACACGCATCAGTCTCTACAGTAAAAGTTTTGTCATAGTTAGGAAGTGCTAGAACTGGAGTGTTGACCATGGCTTCCTTCAAATGTTGGAAAGCTGTTTGAGCTGTTGGGGACCACTCAAATGCTTGCTTTTTGAGAAGAACAGTGAGAGGTTTGGCCAGCAACCCATAATTCCTCACAAACTTCCTATAATACCCAGTCAGTCCTAAGAATCCTCTTAGTTCAGTGACATTAGTGGATGTAGGCCACTTTACCATTGCTTCAGTCTTTGCAGGATCCGTAGCTACCCCTTTGTCAGAAATTATGTGCCCCAAATACTCCAAAGATTTCTGGGCAAACACACATTTTGATTCTTTCACAAACAGCTGATTTTCCTTAAGGATGTTAAACACAGACTATAGATGTTCCAAATGATCTTCCAGAGTCAGACTGAATACCAAGATATCATCCATAAACACTAGCACATACTTTCTGTTTGGACCTGCAAACATGAAGTTCATTACACATTGAAATGTCCCTGGTGCAGTTGATAATCCAAAAGGGACCACTCTGAACTGAAACTGTCCATGGTGTGTCTTGAAGGCTGCTTTATATTCATCCTCTTCCTTCATTCTGATCTGATGGTACCCAGCCCTCAGGTCTAACTTGGAAAACCACTTACTGCCTCCTAACTCATCCAATATCTCATCAATGACATGCATTGGAAACTTGTTTTTAATAGTCACCTCATTCAGTCTTCTGTAATCTACACAGAACCTCCATGTGCTATCTTTCTATTTAACTAACAGCACTGGAGCAGCAAAAGGACTCATACTTGGAGTGATGAGGCCAGCATCTAACATTTCTTTTACTTGTCTTTCTATCTCATCCTTCTGCTGTGGTGAATATCTATACGGTCTGCAGTTTACAGGGACTGTATCTGGCAGCAGATTGATCGAATGATCAAAAGCTCTGTGGGGAGGTAGAGACTTTGGCTCTTGGAACACTTCCTTGTTCCTATCTATTATTTGCTGTACAACTGGAGGTATATCAGTGACAGGTGCCATAACTATGCGATTTAATAGAGCTGTAGCCCACACTTCATTACCCTTCTCCCACTTTAGCAGTTGTTCTGTAGAAACCTCCTCTATCTGTTCCTGTTGTTTGGGCAGCACACCTTGCAATTTGATCTCCTGATCTTTATATTGGAACCGAATCCACTTATCAGCCCAATGGCATTTCATGACCCCCACTGTTCTAACTAGTCCATTCCTAGGATAATGTCATGTCCACCTAATGGCAACACTTGCATGGAGTTACAGAAACTGTGGCCTTGAATCCACCAAGTGAGCTGAGGGACTACTTCAGTGCAGGTGATAATCTCTCCATTTGCCACCTTCACTGGTCTAGGTCGTTCCAATTTCTCTGCAGTAATGGAAACCTTGTCCAACAGTGACTGATCCACAAACGTATGGGTGCTGCCTGAGTCCACTAGGATCAATACAACCTTGTTGCCCACCAGTGCTCGAAGCTGAATTGTCCTGGGATGTGATGCACCAGACAGGGCTGTAGCTGAAATCATAGCACACTCTTCTGTATCTGCTGTGACGAGAGCATCCAATACTGCGTCTGAAATGATCTCATGTGGATCAACCATTTCTGTCGCTTTCAGTTGTGCTCCCCCTGGTACTGCTTGGTTACACGTGTGCCCTGGCGCGAACTTATCTCCACATTTGTAGCACAGGCCATTTGCCCGACGATACTCTTTTAACTGTTTTGCTTTCCACAGCTCGCCTGTAGCCAATCCAGATCGTGTGTCTGACTTGCTGAACGTCGCTCTGGCATAACTAGGTTTGTTGTTTTTCTGTTGAAGCAGTAAACCCTCCTGTACTGACGCATACCGAGCTGCTATCTGAATCGTACTCGGTATCTGAAACTCGACAGCTGATCTAAGCTCCTCCTTGAGACCCATGACAAAGCGAGTAACCAGGAAAGTGTCGCTGATTGTCGGCTCATATAGTTTAACCGTGTACACCAGCTGCAGAAATTGCTGTTTGTATTCCTCGACAGTGTCTCTCTGCTTCAGAAGCATTAGTTCCTTCATCTTCTGTCGATACACATCAACATCAAATTCCAACAGGATCGCCTGGCAGAATTGTTCCCAAGTGTGGAACTCACCCGACTGTTTGAAAGCCTGGTACCAACGGGCGGCATTCTCAGACAAGTACAGAGATGCGGATGTGACTTTGAAGCTCTCGGGAATGTTGTACAGCCTGAAAAACGCATCGCACTTGTCGAGCCAAATTCGAACATCTGTGCCATCGAACTTGGGGAAATCCATTTTCGGCATCCATTGCCGCTTGTTTGTGTTCTCCTCTGCCACTTGAAGTACAGGTTGTAGATGAACAGAGGCTACCTCAGGTATTTGCAGCGGGCGCGGTGGTGGTCACCTCACCGGTTGTGGTCTCGCGCCCAGGATGCCGTCGGAGATCTCGGACGCAGTTGGAGATGACGCCTCCGGTACGTCCTGCTGCTTGCTCATCTGTGCCGCATGCGCCTGGCTCTGCTGCACCTGGCCGAGCGTGTTGCACGAGAGGTCGACCTTGACTTGGACCTGGTCGAGGCGCGCTGATTGCTCGGTCAGCTTGGCGTCGAGGGCCGCTAGTTGCGCGCTGAGGCCGTCGACGGTGGCCAATTTGCTCTGCACGGCGCGGATTTCCACGAATTCCTTCAACATCCATTCCTGAAACGCCTCCATCTCGTCCGCGATGAAGCGCGGCTGTGGATTCGGCTTGAAGCTCATCGTGGTCGCCGAATTTCCTCGAACAACCCACCTCAGGTCAGGGATTACGCAGATCGAACCCGAGGGTGATCCGCTACCATCGCCTCGGATTTGCTGGGCACGAGTCGGAAAAAAAAAATTCTCGGCGATTTGCAGCGCAGCGGAGAGACGGCTCTGATACCAAACTGTCACGACCTAGGGTCGGCAAGGTTCGACGGCAACGAGCCGGAGTGTGCAGGTGGAGGAACAAGGAGAAACGGAGACGAGAGGGGAATAGAGATACAGAGCAGAGAGGATAAGAGCAGAACGAGAGGCTTAGAATGTTTTCATTTCAAACTTGGTGACCGTCATCGTTTACACGCTTGCTTATATAATGCAAGTATTACACGGCTCGTAGGCCCACCCACTCAAGCCCACCGCACCTAGGCCCAACCGATCGCTTCATTCAAACCTCCTTGTCTCTCTTGCGCGCGTTGCCTGCCTTCTAAACTGCCTCACCGCCAATCGCCTGTGAGCCATTGCTTACAGTACCCGCCCCTGAAGAACCAGCTTGTCCCCAAGCTGGTGCGTCGGGAAACCTGGCCTTGAGCACCTCATAGTCTTCCCAGGTTGCGGACGCCGCTGGTAGAGTAGCCCATTTGACTAGGACCTGCAAATGCGCGGCATTCCCTTTCTTGACCAAGCGACGATCGAGCATCTCTTCAGGGATGACACCTGGTGCTGTCAAAATCCACCGGCACTGGTAATGTGGTGAACACGGGTGTGTGATCTGGCACATGGCCCTTTAATTGGGAGACATGAAAAACCGGATGCACTTGACTCCCTTGTGGCAGTTCCAGTTTGTAAGCTGCATTCCCAATCTTGGCCACAATTTTGTATGGTCCAAAATACTTGAGTGCCAGCTTGTGACAGGGTCTGTTTACCATAGTTGATTGAGAATACGGTTGCAGTCTCAAATACACCATCTCCCCTGGTATGAATACTCTGTCTGAGCGCTTTTGGTCAGCAAAATGCTTGTACTTGCTCTGGGCCCTTGCCAGATTATCTTTCAGAGCAAATGTGTGTTCAGTGTGGGTGGCCATCCATGCTTTGACATCTGGATGTGGAGACACAGGATGTCCTGCTAACTGACCTATGTTAGGAGCATGGCCATACAGGGCCTGGTATGGTGTACACCCCAGAGAAGAATGATATGTAGCATTGTACCAGAACTCAGCCTATGGCAGCCAGTGTGCCCACTTAGCAGGACAGTCATGCACTGCACATCTGAGGTACATCTCTAGGCACTGATTTACTCGCTCCGTTTGCCCATCTGTTTGAGGATGGTATGCTGTACTCATTTGCAACTCTGTTCCCCACACTCCAAAGAGTTCTTTCCAAAATGGACTGGTGAAAATCTTGTCTCTGTCTGACACAATAAACAGTGGCAATCCATGCAACTTGACAATATTGTTGAGGAACACTTTGGCTACTGATGCTGCAGTGAAAGGGTGCTTCAGAGGGAGAAAATGACTTACTTTAGTCAATCTATCCACTACCACTAAAATGGTACTGTAACCATCTGATTTAGGGAGCCCCTCAATGAAGTCCATACTGATTGCTTGCCAGGGACTGTCAGGGACAGGCAGAGGTTGTAACAGGCCTGGTTTCTTGCATAACTCATGCTTGGCCTGTTGGCAAATGGCACATTGTTTGACAAAATTTTCCACAACTACTTTCATACGTTCCCAACTGAACAGTTGCTTCACTCTATGATATGTTGGAAGAATACCAGAGTGTCCTCCCACAGGACTTGCATGAAAAGCCTGAATTAACTTTGTTTGGAGACCAGCATTTGCTCCCACCCAAATCTTGTGATCCTGCTTTAGCAATCCCTCTTGTAAATGAAAACCTGGACAAGCAGCTGGATCTACTGCTAGTTTTTGCAGCATGGAACAGGCCACTGGATCCACAACATAAGAATTCAGAATCTCTTGCACCCATACTGGCTTACTGGTGGATATATTCTGCACAAAGAACAAGTGTGCTACTCTGGATAGAGCATCAGCAACAGTGTTTTTCACTCCTTTTCTGTATTGTATAGAGAACTACAGCCCCACCAGCTTGGTCATAGCTTTCCTCTGCAAATCTGAAGTCAGGTTTTGATCTCCCAAATGACACAGGCTTTGGTGATCAGTCTTGATCACAAATGGTGCTCTAGACAAATAAGATCTCCATCTGTCCACTGCCATCATAATTGCCAGAAACTCCTTCTCATAGATGGATTTCTTCTGGTTAGCCACTCCTAGAGCTTTACTGTAGAAAGCAACAGGATGCCCTTCTTGAGACAAAACAGCACCCACTCCAGTGTTACACGCATCAGTCTCTACAGTAAAAGTTTTGTCATAGTTAGGAAGTGCTAGAACTGGAGTGTTGACCATGGCTTCCTTCAAATGTTGGAAAGCTGTTTGAGCTGTTGGGGACCACTCAAATGCTTGCTTTTTGAGAAGAACAGTGAGAGGTTTGGCCAGCAACCCATAATTCCTCACAAACTTCCTATAATACCCAGTCAGTCCTAAGAATCCTCTTAGTTCAGTGACATTAGTGGATGTAGGCCACTTTACCATTGCTTCAGTCTTTGCAGGATCCGTAGCTACCCCTTTGTTAGAAATTATGTGCCCCAAATACTCCAAAGATTTCTGGGCAAACACACATTTTGATTCTTTCACAAACAGCTGATTTTCCTTAAGGATGTTAAACACAGACTATAGATGTTCCAAATGATCTTCCAGAGTCAGACTGAATACCAAGATATCATCCATAAACACTAGCACATACTTTCTGTTTGGACCTGCAAACATGAAGTTCATTACACATTGAAATGTCCCTGGTGCAGTTGATAATCCAAAAGGGACCACTCTGAACTGAAACTGTCCATGGTGTGTCTTGAAGGCTGTTTTATATTCAT
>NW_021192252.1:0-6025 GCF_002162155.2 Triticum dicoccoides | reverse complement strand
TGGATAGAGCATCAGCAACAGTGTTTTTCACTCCTTTTCTGTATTGTATAGAGAACTACAGCCCCACCAGCTTGGTCATAGCTTTCCTCTGCAAATCTGAAGTCAGGTTTTGATCTCCCAAATGACACAGGCTTTGGTGATCAGTCTTGATCACAAATGGTGCTCTAGACAAATAAGATCTCCATCTGTCCACTGCCATCATAATTGCCAGAAACTCCTTCTCATAGATGGATTTCTTCTGGTTAGCCACTCCTAGAGCTTTACTGTAGAAAGCAACAGGATGCCCTTCTTGAGACAAAATAGCACCCACTCCAGTGTTACACGCATCAGTCTCTACAGTAAAAGTTTTGTCATAGTTAGGAAGTGCTAGAACTGGAGTGTTGACCATGGCTTCCTTCAAATGTTGGAAAGCTGTTTGAGCTGTTGGGGACCACTCAAATGCTTGCTTTTTGAGAAGAACAGTGAGAGGTTTGGCCAGCAACCCATAATTCCTCACAAACTTCCTATAATACCCAGTCAGTCCTAAGAATCCTCTTAGTTCAGTGACATTAGTGGATGTAGGCCACTTTACCATTGCTTCAGTCTTTGCAGGATCCGTAGCTACCCCTTTGTCAGAAATTATGTGCCCCAAATACTCCAAAGATTTCTGGGCAAACACACATTTTGATTCTTTCACAAACAGCTGATTTTCCTTAAGGATGTTAAACACAGACTATAGATGTTCCAAATGATCTTCCAGAGTCAGACTGAATACCAAGATATCATCCATAAACACTAGCACATACTTTCTGTTTGGACCTGCAAACATGAAGTTCATTACACATTGAAATGTCCCTGGTGCAGTTGATAATCCAAAAGGGACCACTCTGAACTGAAACTGTCCATGGTGTGTCTTGAAGGCTGCTTTATATTCATCCTCTTCCTTCATTCTGATCTGATGGTACCCAGCCCTCAGGTCTAACTTGGAAAACCACTTACTGCCTCCTAACTCATCCAATATCTCATCAATGACATGCATTGGAAACTTGTTTTTAATAGTCACCTCATTCAGTCTTCTGTAATCTACACAGAACCTCCATGTGCTATCTTTCTATTTAACTAACAGCACTGGAGCAGCAAAAGGACTCATACTTGGAGTGATGAGGCCAGCATCTAACATTTCTTTTACTTGTCTTTCTATCTCATCCTTCTGCTGTGGTGAATATCTATACGGTCTGCAGTTTACAGGGACTGTATCTGGCAGCAGATTGATCGAATGATCAAAAGCTCTGTGGGGAGGTAGAGACTTTGGCTCTTGGAACACTTCCTTGTTCCTATCTATTATTTGCTGTACAACTGGAGGTATATCAGTGACAGGTGCCATAACTATGCGATTTAATAGAGCTGTAGCCCACACTTCATTACCCTTCTCCCACTTTAGCAGTTGTTCTGTAGAAACCTCCTCTATCTGTTCCTGTTGTTTGGGCAGCACACCTTGCAATTTGATCTCCTGATCTTTATATTGGAACCGAATCCACTTATCAGCCCAATGGCATTTCATGACCCCCACTGTTCTAACTAGTCCATTCCTAGGATAATGTCATGTCCACCTAATGGCAACACTTGCATGGAGTTACAGAAACTGTGGCCTTGAATCCACCAAGTGAGCTGAGGGACTACTTCAGTGCAGGTGATAATCTCTCCATTTGCCACCTTCACTGGTCTAGGTCGTTCCAATTTCTCTGCAGTAATGGAAACCTTGTCCAACAGTGACTGATCCACAAACGTATGGGTGCTGCCTGAGTCCACTAGGATCAATACAACCTTGTTGCCCACCAGTGCTCGAAGCTGAATTGTCCTGGGATGTGATGCACCAGACAGGGCTGTAGCTGAAATCATAGCACACTCTTCTGTATCTGCTGTGACGAGAGCATCCAATACTGCGTCTGAAATGATCTCATGTGGATCAACCATTTCTGTCGCTTTCAGTTGTGCTCCCCCTGGTACTGCTTGGTTACACGTGTGCCCTGGCGCGAACTTATCTCCACATTTGTAGCACAGGCCATTTGCCCGACGATACTCTTTTAACTGTTTTGCTTTCCACAGCTCGCCTGTAGCCAATCCAGATCGTGTGTCTGACTTGCTGAACGTCGCTCTGGCATAACTAGGTTTGTTGTTTTTCTGTTGAAGCAGTAAACCCTCCTGTACTGACGCATACCGAGCTGCTATCTGAATCGTACTCGGTATCTGAAACTCGACAGCTGATCTAAGCTCCTCCTTGAGACCCATGACAAAGCGAGTAACCAGGAAAGTGTCGCTGATTGTCGGCTCATATAGTTTAACCGTGTACACCAGCTGCAGAAATTGCTGTTTGTATTCCTCGACAGTGTCTCTCTGCTTCAGAAGCATTAGTTCCTTCATCTTCTGTCGATACACATCAACATCAAATTCCAACAGGATCGCCTGGCAGAATTGTTCCCAAGTGTGGAACTCACCCGACTGTTTGAAAGCCTGGTACCAACGGGCGGCATTCTCAGACAAGTACAGAGATGCGGATGTGACTTTGAAGCTCTCGGGAATGTTGTACAGCCTGAAAAACGCATCGCACTTGTCGAGCCAAATTCGAACATCTGTGCCATCGAACTTGGGGAAATCCATTTTCGGCATCCATTGCCGCTTGTTTGTGTTCTCCTCTGCCACTTGAAGTACAGGTTGTAGATGAACAGAGGCTACCTCAGGTATTTGCAGCGGGCGCGGTGGTGGTCACCTCACCGGTTGTGGTCTCGCGCCCAGGATGCCGTCGGAGATCTCGGACGCAGTTGGAGATGACGCCTCCGGTACGTCCTGCTGCTTGCTCATCTGTGCCGCATGCGCCTGGCTCTGCTGCACCTGGCCGAGCGTGTTGCACGAGAGGTCGACCTTGACTTGGACCTGGTCGAGGCGCGCTGATTGCTCGGTCAGCTTGGCGTCGAGGGCCGCTAGTTGCGCGCTGAGGCCGTCGACGGTGGCCAATTTGCTCTGCACGGCGCGGATTTCCACGAATTCCTTCAACATCCATTCCTGAAACGCCTCCATCTCGTCCGCGATGAAGCGCGACTGTGGATTCGGCTTGAAGCTCGTCGTGGTCGCCGAATTTCCTCGAACAACCCACCTCAGGTCAGGGATTACGCAGATCGAACCCGAGGGTGATCCGCTACCATCGCCTCGGATTTGCTGGGCACGAGTCGGAAAAAAAAATTTCTCGGCGATTTGCAGCGCAGCGGAGAGACGGCTCTGATACCAAACTGTCACGACCTAGGGTCGGCAAGGTTCGACGGCAACGAGCCGGAGTGTGCAGGTGGAGGAACAAGGAGAAACGGAGACGAGAGGGGAATAGAGATACAGAGCAGAGAGGATAAGAGCAGAACGAGAGGCTTAGAATGTTTTCATTTCAAACTTGGTGACCGTCATCGTTTACACGCTTGCTTATATAATGCAAGTATTACACGGCTCGTAGGCCCACCCACTCAAGCCCACCGCACCTAGGCCCAACCGATCGCTTCATTCAAACCTCCTTGTCTCTCTTGCGCGCGTTGCCTGCCTTCTAAACTGCCTCACCGCCAATCGCCTGTGAGCCATTGCTTACAGTACCCGCCCCTGAAGAACCAGCTTGTCCCCAAGCTGGTGCGTCGGGAAACCTGGCCTTGAGCACCTCATAGTCTTCCCAGGTTGCGGACGCCGCTGGTAGAGTAGCCCATTTGACTAGGACCTGCAAATGCGCGGCATTCCCTTTCTTGACCAAGCGACGATCGAGCATCTCTTCAGGGATGACACCTGGTGCTGTCAAAATCCACCGGCACTGGTAATGTGGTGAACACGGGTGTGTGATCTGGCACATGGCCCTTTAATTGGGAGACATGAAAAACCGGATGCACTTGACTCCCTTGTGGCAGTTCCAGTTTGTAAGCTGCATTCCCAATCTTGGCCACAATTTTGTATGGTCCAAAATACTTGAGTGCCAGCTTGTGACAGGGTCTGTTTACCATAGTTGATTGAGAATACGGTTGCAGTCTCAAATACACCATCTCCCCTGGTATGAATACTCTGTCTGAGCGCTTTTGGTCAGCAAAATGCTTGTACTTGCTCTGGGCCCTTGCCAGATTATCTTTCAGAGCAAATGTGTGTTCAGTGTGGGTGGCCATCCATGCTTTGACATCTGGATGTGGAGACACAGGATGTCCTGCTAACTGACCTATGTTAGGAGCATGGCCATACAGGGCCTGGTATGGTGTACACCCCAGAGAAGAATGATATGTAGCATTGTACCAGAACTCAGCCTATGGCAGCCAGTGTGCCCACTTAGCAGGACAGTCATGCACTGCACATCTGAGGTACATCTCTAGGCACTGATTTACTCGCTCCGTTTGCCCATCTGTTTGAGGATGGTATGCTGTACTCATTTGCAACTCTGTTCCCCACACTCCAAAGAGTTCTTTCCAAAATGGACTGGTGAAAATCTTGTCTCTGTCTGACACAATAAACAGTGGCAATCCATGCAACTTGACAATATTGTTGAGGAACACTTTGGCTACTGATGCTGCAGTGAAAGGGTGCTTCAGAGGGAGAAAATGACTTACTTTAGTCAATCTATCCACTACCACTAAAATGGTACTGTAACCATCTGATTTAGGGAGCCCCTCAATGAAGTCCATACTGATTGCTTGCCAGGGACTGTCAGGGACAGGCAGAGGTTGTAACAGGCCTGGTTTCTTGCATAACTCATGCTTGGCCTGTTGGCAAATGGCACATTGTTTGACAAAATTTTCCACAACTACTTTCATACGTTCCCAACTGAACAGTTGCTTCACTCTATGATATGTTGGAAGAATACCAGAGTGTCCTCCCACAGGACTTGCATGAAAAGCCTGAATTAACTTTGTTTGGAGACCAGCATTTGCTCCCACCCAAATCTTGTGATCCTGCTTTAGCAATCCCTCTTGTAAATGAAAACCTGGACAAGCAGCTGGATCTACTGCTAGTTTTTGCAGCATGGAACAGGCCACTGGATCCACAACATAAGAATTCAGAATCTCTTGCACCCATACTGGCTTACTGGTGGATATATTCTGCACAAAGAACAAGTGTGCTACTCTGGATAGAGCATCAGCAACAGTGTTTTTCACTCCTTTTCTGTATTGTATAGAGAACTACAGCCCCACCAGCTTGGTCATAGCTTTCCTCTGCAAATCTGAAGTCAGGTTTTGATCTCCCAAATGACACAGGCTTTGGTGATCAGTCTTGATCACAAATGGTGCTCTAGACAAATAAGATCTCCATCTGTCCACTGCCATCATAATTGCCAGAAACTCCTTCTCATAGATGGATTTCTTCTGGTTAGCCACTCCTAGAGCTTTACTGTAGAAAGCAACAGGATGCCCTTCTTGAGACAAAACAGCACCCACTCCAGTGTTACACGCATCAGTCTCTACAGTAAAAGTTTTGTCATAGTTAGGAAGTGCTAGAACTGGAGTGTTGACCATGGCTTCCTTCAAATGTTGGAAAGCTGTTTGAGCTGTTGGGGACCACTCAAATGCTTGCTTTTTGAGAAGAACAGTGAGAGGTTTGGCCAGCAACCCATAATTCCTCACAAACTTCCTATAATACCCAGTCAGTCCTAAGAATCCTCTTAGTTCAGTGACATTAGTGGATGTAGGCCACTTTACCATTGCTTCAGTCTTTGCAGGATCCGTAGCTACCCCTTTGTTAGAAATTATGTGCCCCAAATACTCCAAAGATTTCTGGGCAAACACACATTTTGATTCTTTCACAAACAGCTGATTTTCCTTAAGGATGTTAAACACAGACTATAGATGTTCCAAATGATCTTCCAGAGTCAGACTGAATACCAAGATATCATCCATAAACACTAGCACATACTTTCTGTTTGGACCTGCAAACATGAAGTTCATTACACATTGAAATGTCCCTGGTGCAGTTGATAATCCAAAAGGGACCACTCTGAACTGAAACTGTCCATGGTGTGTCTTGAAGGCTGTTTTATATTCAT
>NW_021192251.1:0-975 GCF_002162155.2 Triticum dicoccoides | reverse complement strand
CCACTATGGATCCGCTCCCGTCTCCCTACGAGAACGCCATCCATAGCACTCACGCTTATCTTGCGTATTTTAGGGTATCCACTTTCACTTGTCTATGAACTGATATAAGCAACCCAGAAGTCCTTTACCGCGGACACGGCTATTCGAATAGATGATGTTAACCCTGCAGGGGTGTACTTCTTCATACATGTTTCCACCACTTAGCGTCTGCACACGACATGTGCTCGGCAGACTTCAAGCGAAAGCCGACGTGGGTGTAGACCACGACCTACCTAAACACTCAAGTCTCTAGTCCAGGTTTATCGCCTATTCGGGTTCCATCCATGAGGAGATCCGGCCGGAGTTTCGCTCACAGCCCCAAACGATGTGAACAGGGTTCCGTGACACCAAACGGGCGCCCGGTATACCCGGCCACGTGCCTACCGCATCACAGCCCACCCCTACGGTCAGCGCTGTCCACGGCCTCCAGCATACTACAAAAACCAGAAACTACTTGCAACTCCTGGACAGAGGACAAGGGTGAATAAGAGGTCGAGCGGGGTCATATTTCAGGGCCCAATGTATGGTAGTAGCTGAATCATGGATCACAAACACAGAACTCAGTTCCTGAGGACGGCTTCAATGAGACAACCCACCATGTACTCCTACATGGCCTCTCACCGACACCTTTTACCAAATCGTGTTCACACACTTAGCTCACACACAGTAGGACATGTTCACCCGCCTCTGATTCATCCCCGATGAATCAGACCTGACTCAACTCTAAGCAGTAGCAGGCATGACAAACAAGCATGAATGAGTAGGCACAACAGGGCTCAAACAATTCCTACTCATACTAGTGGGTTTCATCTATTTACTGTGGAATGACAGGTCATGCAAAGGATAAAGGGGTTCAGCTACCGCAGCAGGTAACAGATGAATCGTTGTTGTCCTAATGCAGTAAAAGAGAGCAGGAGCGAGAGAGTAGGATTGTAT
>NW_021192250.1:0-1179 GCF_002162155.2 Triticum dicoccoides | reverse complement strand
TGGATCGGTGGGGAGGAAGAGGGGGTCGAGGCGGAGCCTCTGGGCTAGTCGGGGGAGCGAGGGAAGGGCGGTGGCTGCAGCTACGACGAACGGCGTCGGCGGCTGCGCTCTGCTTCGGGAGAGGGGGCGAGGGAGGCGAAGCAGGGAGAGAGGGAAGAGGTGCACGGGAGAGTGAGGGGGTCAGGGGGATCGGAACGGCCTGCGGAAGTCGTCCACGCGGCGAGGAGCTCGTCGGCAAGCAGGAGGTGGCCGCGCGGCCGTGCGCGTGCGAGCACGCAGCAGCTTCGGGGCGAGGGGAGGAAGACGACGGAGGGCTGCAGTGGTGGGCTGGGCCGCCTGCTGGCTGGGCCGGCCAGCTGGCTGGGCCGGACAGGGAGGAGCCCAGGTAAGCTCCTCCTTTTATTTATTTTTGTTTTTCTAATTTCTGACATTTGTTTTGATTTAAATAAAATATTAAATCATTTATTTACCTTATGCCAATTTTTGCAGGAGCTAGATATATTATTCCAAAGCTCCTTTATAAATGGCATAATATTTGGACATATATTAATATATATAACTAATATATTTCCAAAGCAAATATTTATGTATTAATTCCAAATGCCCAAAATAAATACCTATGAGCTCTTAAAAATATTGGTTTGATTTTTATCTCTGTCCAATATTTTCAGAGAGCAACATGAGCATTTTCTTGGACCCTTTTGGAGAAATTTTTATTTGGGTCATTTTCAAAATGATTCTGAGCGTTTCACAGATCCCCATTTCAAGTTTCTGATGAAAGAGTAAACATGATGCAACACTCTAATGCATGACTAGCTAGGGTGTGACAACTCACCCCCACTCAAAAGAATCTCGTCCCGAGATTTGGGTTCCTCCGGGAAGAAGGCGGGATACTCAAGTCGAAGACGATCCTCCCTTTCCCAAGTTGCTTCATCCTCAGAATGGTGCGACCATTGAACTTTGAGAAACTTGATATTATGACGTCGGGTGGTACGTTCGGTTTGATCGAGAATACGAATGGGGTACTCTCGATATGTAAGATTATCTTGGAGATCAAGCGTTTCGTGGTCCACTCCACGGATAGGATCCGAGAAGCAACGCCTGAGTTGAGAAATGTGGAAGACATCGTGGACTCTGGAGAGGTGCGGAGGTAGTTCCAACTGGTAGGCAACTTCTCCT
>NW_021192249.1:0-745 GCF_002162155.2 Triticum dicoccoides | reverse complement strand
GCTGTCGGTGGGGAGTGGGGGAGGAGTGGATAAGGGAGAGGAGTGGGGGGGCGACCTGGGTCGGCCTGGTTGGCCCGATGGCCAGCTGGGCCGCGGTCTAGCAGGGGAGGGGCTTCCCTCCTTTTGTTTTTTTTCTTTCCTTTTGTATTTTCTTTTATTATTTCTTTTCTGTTTAAATCATTTAATCCATTTAGCCATTTTATAAAAATATGCCTGTTGCACTATAATTACCCTTGTAATATTCGTCAACCACCGAACAATTTTATTTTAAATTTTGAAAAATTTTATTGTTTTCATCAATTTGAATTTTGAATTTGAACGGTTTCGAATTATTGCGAGGATAGCAACAGTAATCGGGATGACGTGCCAAGATTAGCGTGGGATTACTGTAGCAAGATTATCCGGGCGTTACAAATCTCCTCCACTACAAGAAATCTCGTCCCGAGATTTTAGGAGGTAGAAGGAAACAGTGCGGGGTATTCATCACGCAGGCGATCCTCGCGTTCCCAGGTGGCTTCGTCTTCAGAGTGATTCGACCACTGGACCTTGAGGAACTTGATCGCCTTCTGGCGTGTGCGGCGTTCAGCTTGGTCGAGAATGCGGACCGGATGCTCTTTATAGGAGAGGTCCTGTTGCAATTCGAGCACTTCATGATCCACAGCTCGGATTGGGTCCTTGAAGCAACGGCGGAGTTGTGACACATGGAACACATCGTGAACCTGAGAAAGGTTCGGCGGAAGCTCCA
>NW_021192248.1:0-1409 GCF_002162155.2 Triticum dicoccoides | reverse complement strand
ACCAAACGTCACAACGTAAATGGGTGATTATAAAGGAGTACTACAGGTGTCTCCAATGGTCGATGTTGGGTTGGCGTATTTCGAGATTAGGATTTGTCACTCCGATTGTCGGAGAGGTATCTCTGGGCCCTCTCGGTAATACACATCACATAAGCCTTGCAAGCATTACAACTAATATGTTAGTTGTGAGATGATGTATTACGGAACGAGTAAAGAGACTTGCCAGTAACGAGATTGAACTAGGTATTGGATACCGACGATCGAATCTCGGGCAAGTAACATACCGATGACAAAGGGAACAACGTATGTTGTTATGCGGTCTGACCGATAAAGATCTTCGTAGAATATGTAGGAGCCAATATGGGCATCCAGGTCCCGCTATTGGTTATTGACCAGAGACGTGTCTCGGTCATGTCTACATTGTTCTCGAACCCGTAGGGTCCGCACGCTTAAGGTTACGATGACAGTTATATTATGAGTTTATGCTTTTGATGTACCGAAGGTTGTTCGGAGTCCCGGATGTGATCACGGACATGACGAGGAGTCTCGAAATGGTCGAGACGTAAAGATTGATATATTGGAAGCCTATATTTGGATATCGGAAGTGTTCCGGGTGAAATCGGGATTTTACCGGAATACCGAGAGGGTTACCGGAACCCCCCGGGAGCTATTTGGGCCATAGTGGGCCTTAGTGGAAAGGAGAAAGGGGCAGCCCAAGGTGGCTGCGCCTCTTCCCCCTCCCCTAGTCCTATTAGGACTAGGAGAAGGTGGCCGGCCCCCCTCTCTCCCTTCCCCTCCGAGGAATCCTAGTTGGACTAGGATTGGGGGGAGGAATCCTACTCCCAGTGGGAGTAGGACTCTCCTGCGCCTCCCCCCCTTGGCCGGCCAGCCTCCCCTCCTCTCCTCCTTTATATACTGAGGCAGGGGCACCTCTAAACACACAAGTTGACACAAGTTGATCCTCGTGATCGATTTCTTAGCCGTGTGCGGTGCCCCCTGCCACCATATTCCTCGATAATACTGTAGCGGAGTTTAGGCGAAGCCCTGCTGCTGTAGTTCATCAAGATCGTCACCACGCCGTCGTGCTGACGGAACTCTTCCCCGACACTTTGCTGGATCGGAGTCCGGGGATCGTCATCGAGCTGAACGTGTGCTCGAACTCGGAGGTGCCGTAGTTTCGGTGCTTGATCGGTTGGATCGTGAAGACGTACGACTACTTCCTCTACATCGTGTCATCGCTTCCGCAGTCGGTCTGCGTTGGGTACGTAGACAACACTCTCCTCTCGTTGCTATGCATCACATGATCCTGTGTGCGCGTAGGAAAATTTTTGAAATTACTACGAAACCCAACAGTGGCATCCGAGCCTGGTTATTGATGTTGATGTTATATGCACGAGTAGAACACAAGT
>NW_021192247.1:0-1367 GCF_002162155.2 Triticum dicoccoides | reverse complement strand
GCTCAAACTGACAGGATAGGCACGAAATTTTTTCGACCAATTTTTTTTTTTTTCGACTGCCCGGACCCAAAAACTGGAAACGGGTCAAAAAAAACTTCCTATAATGGCACCTGTCTCAAAACACTCAGAAACACCTAAAAATAGGATAGCCAGAAATTTTTTCGCAAAATGCGTTTTCGAAAAATTTTGGGCCTAAACGGAGCGTGGCTACCCGACTTTTTTTTTTTCCGAAACCTACTCCGGCAAGGAAACACGAATCGAAAACTAGATGGATCCCGAAAACAAACCTAATAAGCAAAGAACTCGGATTGGTGGTGGATATATGGTGGTGGTATATGGCAGCGGTGGTGGTAGCGGTGGTAGTATATGGATATGGATCGGTGGTGGTATATGGACACGGATTGGTGGTGGTATATGGATACGGATTCGGTGCGGTGGTGGTAGATGGCAGGGGCGATGATGATGGTGCGGCGGCGGCGTGACAACTTATGACCAGAACTCGAAACTCTACAAGACTAGACTCTAAGACCAGCAACTAGACACGACGATGGAACCGCAAATTCAACAAAGCAAAACCCTAAAAAGATTATGCAAGGCTCAGATTGGTTCGGATATGATGAACTAACCCTAAATTTTTTTTTGTGGCTTTTTCGTGGACTATAGGTATGAAGAACACACTCGATCTAAACTACGAAAAACTGTAAAATCTCACCGAGCAACCTGGAAATCTGATACCACTTGATAGAGGCTAAGGTGTCCCATCTTTCGATGAGATGATGGATATCGCTTTGGTGGAAGTCGACTTTGACGATCCGACTACGAACGTGCGAGGACGTCGCGCCTTAGCAATCGCTAAACCAACTCCAAGAGGTTATTGACCACGCCGGAGCACGATCAACCTGACCACGAGGGTCTGTTTCCTGCGAGCAAACGAAGAACAAGCAAGAAACTGAGATTGCAATCTGGATATTGCGATTATAAGATGAAAGCTTTATTGATCAAGGTGGGGTTCTGTGACGCCTTTGTCTGGTCGTTGAACACAAACGAAGTACGCGAAGTTGCAGCTATGGCGAACTTTTAATCTAAACAAAACCCAAAGTCTAAACGATGCCCTAAGGGCTGTATATATGGAGGAAGAGGGGGGAATTTCGTGGCCCTTGGTGGAGGAGTCCGAAATCAACCCTATCTCTTGTTTCCCCACACATACAGACTCTAAAAATAGCCTATACTTATGTATTTCGAAATTACATGGGCCTGGCCCAATAATAAGGTGACGCAGCACCTAAAATAGCCTCGGGACGAAATTTATGAAGTGGCATCTTGTATATTTCGTCCAAGGCTTCATGCACCCATTATGGTGGCTTCAA
>NW_021192246.1:0-1579 GCF_002162155.2 Triticum dicoccoides | reverse complement strand
CCCTCTTGTTCTCATGCTCATACAAGTGGGGAAGGAGCCTCCCTTATAAGGAGGTCCAACTCCCTCTAAACTAGCAATGTGGGATTAAACTTTAGTAGTATCCCTTGCCTTGCACAAATGGGCTAAGTGGGCCTCTAGGATTTATTAGGAATTTCTGAAATAGTTATTGGGCTGCCCCAATATAGACTAAATTCCAGCAATCCCCCACCAGATCCCAGAGGCACACAGAATTTGCCTTTGGTTCCAAAACACTGTTTTATATACCGGTACTGCAGTGGAGACTGTTAAGTTGAACTTCCACCTAGAACTCTATGCTACACTAGTAAGCAACTTGAACAGTGGACTGGGCCTTGAACTGCAAGTTTTCTGCGAATCTAGCTTCACATAAAGCCTTGACCGATACGTGGCTACCGTGGGTCTTCCCTGCGGGTGGAGCTTATGCGTCATACTCCGTGACCTTTCATGAGTTTACTAGAGAGAACCCTACTCTCATAGATTGCGACGTTTGACAATCAGACTCATATAGGTGTGTTCTTCAAAAGATGTTCTGTAGGATAACATCTCTGCTTAAATAAGCCACTTAGAACACATTAAGATAGACATCAACCTGCCATGCAAATTAGGAGAGTATTGCATCTTCATGGAGTGGTATTTTTAATAGTAAGGATACTCTCCTCCCAGTTGACCAACAGCTTGTCTTCCACATCTAATTCACGGGATCTCCGATCACAAAGAATAGGTTACCACTGTGAACAACTCATATTGTGGGTCTCATACCCATCTCCCTCGATGCATTATCTATCACATTACGTGATAGACCCTTAGTGAAAGGATCTGCCAGATTTTTAGACGTTTGGATATAATCCAATGCAATAACTCCGGAGTTTCTCATTTTCCTGACAGACTTTAACCTTCTTTGAACGTGTCTTGATGACTTCATGTTATCCTTAGAGCTGTTCACTTTCGTGATCACAGTTTGATTGTCACAGTTCATAAGGATACCCGGTACAGGTTTCTCAACAACCGGCAAGTCATTCAAGAGTCGGCGAAGCCAATCTGCTTCGACCGTAGTTGTATCTAGTGCTGTGAGTTCTGCTTCCATAGTTGACCTCGTTAAGATGGTCTGCTTGCAAGACTTCGAAGAAACAGCGCCACCTCCATGAGTGAACACATATCCGCTCGTGGCCTTTATCTCATCAGCATCTGAGATCCAGTTTGAGTCACTATACCCTTCAAGCACCTTTGGGTGCCTGGTATAGTGAATTCCATAATTTACAGTGCCTTTCAAATAACGCAAAACTCTCTCTAGAGCTTTCCAATGCACATCTCCCGGTTTTGAGACAAACCGGCTCAGCTTGCTAACAGCAAAAGAGATGTCAGGTCTTGTAGCACTGGCTAAGTACATAAGCGAGCCAATAATCTGAGAATACTTCAATTGATCTCTAGCAATTCTTCGATTCTTTCGAAGCAGCACGCTAGCATCATATGGTGTTGGAGAGGGCTTGCAGTCACTATAGCCAAAGCGACTCAAGATCTTTTCCACATAGTGAGATTGAAGCAATGTAATCCCACCATCATC
>NW_021192245.1:0-1216 GCF_002162155.2 Triticum dicoccoides | reverse complement strand
GGCATTTCTTTTAAAGCCCTTTATGTGGTGTCGCTCAGACGCCCGACTGTGGCATTTCTTTTAAAGCCCTTTATGTGGTGTCGCTAAGACGCCCGACTGTGGGTTTGCTTGTTATTTATTTCATAAATTTTAATACTACTATGTTATTGCAATTTTATAAATAACTTGCTTGCACGCATCAGAGATTTATTTATCTTTTGTGACTGACGTCATGAGCATAAAATATTTTCAGCACATCATTGTTATATTATACCTGTGTTCATAATGTTTGCGAGTACATTCAAAGTACTCACTGGCTTGTCCCTGGCTATTTTCTTGGCCAGATTTTCTTGCACGAAGAGGAGTGACGCGATGACAGCCCCGGAACCTAAGTAATGGAGATAGCAGCCTCGCGAAGATAGGAGTTAACCTGGTCAGCTATTCCCGTGGGAAATGGAGTCCCATAGACACTGATGTTTCACAACCCGCTTCCGCCATCAACCACTAGAAACCATTTGTTGTACTCACAGGCCAGAATGGCCTTGTACTACATATTTTGTTTTCTGCTTGGAATTTCTGTATCAAGTTGGAGCCTCATCAGCTAACAGTAATCCTGGGGCTGATGAGCACGACGGTCTTTTCTAGAAATTTATTACCCGGAAAACCGGTCGTGATAGACTTGGTATCAGAGCCAGGCTGACCATTGGCTAATCCTATCTTAGCCAGGTCGAAAAACTTAGGCAAACCAACCCACTAGACCATAGCCAAACCCCAGCCAAGCTTCTCGTGCAAGATAGCCACACAGTAATCCCGACACTTTTGGCAGTCGGTGCCCAACCTATCAGCCTAGCCTGTCGATCGCACACCAGTGACCAGCACCCAAGGCGCCTCATTCGCAAGCGTGCGGAAGAAGACTCCGTCCCCTTTTTCCTATAAAAAGGGCACGCTAGTCTCAACCCAGCACAGCACAGCCGCTACCCCAAACCGAGCCACAATGCCTGGACCCATAGTGCACAACGAGACCACAGCAACCAACCTTGGAGGTTTTGTGACCATCCTCGCAAACCTCACCCGTCGTGCCTATGCGTTAGAGGAGCCACCAGAATATGTTGTGTACCAAGGACCCATGAGCGGTGAGGACCACCAATTCTGGGCCACTGTGCACATCTACGGTAGGGGTCTAGCACCCGAACGCCCCTACAGGTTCACCGGAAGAACAACTTCCTTTGAGCCACAA
>NW_021192244.1:0-996 GCF_002162155.2 Triticum dicoccoides | reverse complement strand
AACATGAGTACAAAAGTACTCAGCAAGACTTACATCAGATCCTATCATACATGCATTTGTATCAAGAGGTAATGTGGGGTTTAGTTGCAGCAAGCCAGCTTTGACTCTGTGGCTATCCTGTTCTACGACTACCAGAAACTCTGGAGGTGAGACATCGTACACGAGTCCACTAATCACCATACAATACACTACTATGGATTCATCCCCGTCTCCCTACGAGAAGGCCATCCATAGCACTCACACTTGTCTTGAGCATTTTAGAGTATCCACTTCAAGTTGTCTATGTACCATGTAAGCATCCAAGAAGTCCATAACCGCGGACCCGGCTATTCGAATAGATCATGTTAACCCTGCAGGGGTGTACTTCTTCACACACGCTCTCGCCACTTACCGCCATGTACACGTCATGTATCTCGGCAACCTTCAAGCGGAAGCCTGGCAAGGGTGTCGGCCACGACCTGACTAACCACACAAGACTCTAATCCAGGTTTATCGCCTATTCGGGTTCCATCCGCAAGGAGATCTGGCCGGGGTTTCACTCACGGCCCCAAACGATGTGTGCAGGGTTCCCAAGCCCACCTCGCCGAATGGATCTACGCTTGGTACACCGTGCCACTTGTGCCTAGTCTGTCCCAAGCCCACCTGGCCGGGTGCCACTTGGTAGACTACTAACACTACCTACAAACACCAGAAACTAGTTGCGACTCCTGGACAGAGATCAAGTTGGTTAATAAGTCGAGAGGGCTTGGAGCGCCCGGAGCCCAATGTGTGGTAGTATCGAGTCATTGGACAACATACATAGAACTCAGTGCTTAAGGACGGTTCCAGTGAGACAACCCACCATGTACTCCTACATGGCCTCTCACCGCTACCTTTACCAAATCGTGTTCACACACTTAACTCTCAGCACCAGAACATATCGTAACACTCCAATTCATTCCCAATGAATCAGACCTGACACAACTCTAAGCAATAGCAGGCATAGCATGGTAGGAA
>NW_021192243.1:0-1114 GCF_002162155.2 Triticum dicoccoides | reverse complement strand
GACTCCTCCCACCAAGGCGAGGAGGATAAGAAGAGAGCCTCTCCCCCGGCAGGGGAGGGAATAAAAGGAAGGCCTCCCCAACAAGGGAGGCCGAAGGGTCCAAGAATGGAAAAACTCTTCCGCCGGACTGCTCCGCCGGCGCCAGTGAAGACGACGAGGACTGGCCTCCAAGGACCAAGACCGTAGCGAGATCGTAAGTATCCGGACTCCCGAATAACTTCAAGGTTTTTATTTTTCATCACATAATGTCTTTCTAATGCCGCACACAACCCTGCAGTCCGCCTAAGGATGATCTTCCCGCTTCGTCGAGCGGGTCCTTAGGTGCGTCGGATATGGTTTCTCTTCCGACGGCCTCCACCCCCCATGATGCGGATGATGCCGAGGTGGGATCCTAGGAAGGGACCCACCAGGAGGAGAGGGCCCCGAAGGTGTCGCAGGACAACCTCCCGGACTTTGCACCGGACTCGACCCCGGAACCCACAGTGGCTCCGGAGTCCGACGGGCGACCCCTTCGCAAGAAGGGCAAGACCGTGACGCCGGCTGCCTCCGTCCAACCGGAGGTGCCGGATAACTTGCTGGAGGCGCTCAACGGTGCCTCCATCAAAGAGGAACACCGCACTGTTATGAGTGCGGTGATTCAGAAGGTGTAGCTCGCCAAGAGTGGGCTGACCGAAGCCTGCAGCAGCCTTCTAACAGGCTTTGAGGTAAGAATTTCAATATGTATAAAATGGTACCGCATAGACAGTAGCCCCTGATGCTCGGTTTGGTGTTCGGAAAGAAAAGCCGGACTGAGGATCTAAAAAGATATACGCAGGAGTTATATAAAAAATATGTCAATATGGGATTGCAGACTGCGCTGCTGACCTCTGCCGCACTGACTGCGGAGGTCAATACTTTGAAGGAAAACCTCGAGCGGTCCGAGAACGAGCTCGGCCATGCCAAGAAGCAGCTCGAGGACAAGGAAGGTGAGTAACACCTGAGTGAAATTGTACCTTACAGAAAATGATTTTGGTTGCAAAAAGAATGACAAGGATAACGTGGGTATTGCAGGGGCCACTAACAAGGTGGCGATCCTGAAAGAGGTGGTGGCCGCGGCCGAACGAAATGCGGCCGT
>NW_021192242.1:0-1162 GCF_002162155.2 Triticum dicoccoides | reverse complement strand
GGGGTCCGAAATCAACCCTATCTCTTGTTTCCCCACACATACGGACTCTAAAAATAGCCTATACTTATGTATTTCGAAATTACATGGGCCTGGCCCAATAATAAGGTGACGCAGCACCTAAAATAGCCTCGGGACGAAATTTATGAAGTGGCATCTTGTATATTTCGTCCAAGGCTTCATGTACCCATTATGGTGGCTTCAAAGTCCTGAAATCATCACTTGTAACTCCGTTCTTGTTCCCCTTGCGCATGCCATCATCTCCATGCTTGTTCTTGCTCCAATGTTCATCCTTCTCCAAGCTAGGCCCTTCATTTGTAAGCAAAACAAATGTATCCAATTTAGGCAGCATCATATTCTCATGAACATTAGAATCATTACCAAGAAACGAAAGTACCTGGTAATTTAGTTGGCGTGCACGAGCTCTAGTAATTGGTCCAGTATGTATAGCAGCAGGGGCTGTGGGTGTAACAATTGTATTGATGTCCTCATCAGCAAATGTAACCAAACAAGATCTCCAGGTGCAAACACAACATGTTTTCTACCCTTATCTCCAGCAAGTTTATATTTAGCATTCATGCGCTCAATGTTTTCCTTATTTAACTCATGCATTTTTAAAATCAATTCAGCACGTTGTTTAGCATCAAAATTAACCTTCTCCGAAGATGGAAGAGGCAACAAATCAATAGGTGCACGAGGTAGGAAACCATAGACAACTTCAAAAGGGCACATCTTAGTAGTAGAATGCAAGGAACGATTATAAGCAAATTCAATATGAGGCAAGCATTCCTCCCACATTTTCTTATTATTCTTCAAAACAGCCCTAAGCATAGTAGACAACGTTCTATTGACTACTTCAGTTTGTCCATCAGTTTGGGGGTGACAAGTAGTACTAAAAAGCAGTTTAGTCCCCAACTTAGCCCATAAACATCTCCAAAAGTGGCTAAGAAATTTAGTATCACGATCTGAAACAATAGTATTTGGCACACCATGCAAGCGAATAATTTCACGAAAGAACAAATCAGCAACATTAACAGCATCATCGCTTTTATGACATGGTATAAAGTGTGCCATTTTCGAGAATCTATCCACGACAACAAATATGCTATCCCTCCCCTTCTTTGTTCGAGGTAAACCTAAAACAAAGTCCATAGATATATCCTCC
>NW_021192241.1:0-3468 GCF_002162155.2 Triticum dicoccoides | reverse complement strand
GTGATGCCCCACGGTGTCGGATGGCCAGAGGTGGGAGGCTACGCTCCCGCACTTGGTCCTCTTCTGCCACCTGAGCGTCGGGTTCTACACCAGAGTATCCGCGGCCCCCAGGCCACTGACGTGGAGGACTATCCGTTGCCTCACTACCAGCTGTCAGGTTACAGCTACCTTCACAGTACCTCCTGGGACTGATGTAGTCTTGTTCATTAGTCTTAGATGCACTCGCGAGCCTGCGTGCCGCCTATGATGACTTAATCTGTGTACTGAACTCTGTGTACTGAACTCTATGTCCGACCCCTTTTGTAAGTTATGCCGACTATCTATGAGGTATCTGTCGTGCTCCTTTTATTATGCATGTTTCATCGTGAATGACTCTTGTCTATGCAAATTTCTCAATACTGAACTACCCCTGTTATATATTAACAGGATGGTTAGACCAGCTGGTCGTGGTCTTGGTGGCAACTTCCCACCACCGCCTGAGTACATGGCTGGCATGATCCAACAGCTTGAGATGAATCGCCAGTTCATGGAAAACGTGATGGCTCAGTTTCCTCGCCCCAATGTGAACCAGCATCCAAACACCACAACTCTGCAGGATTTCATACGCCTCAACCCAAGTGTGTACCGCAGCTCAACCCAGCCGCTGGATGCTGATGACTGGCTCCGTGACATCACCTATGAGATGGAGTCTGCTGATGTAGCCCCTGCCAGCTATGTCACTTTTGCTTCCTTCTTCCTGAAGGGACCCGCAGCTCAATGGTGGGACAGCCACAGGCGTACTCTGCCAGTTGGAACAATCATCACCTGGCCAGACTTCCAGGCTGCCTTCCGTGCCCGCTTCATTCCTCAGGGAGTCATGGACCGGAAGAAGCGTGAGTTTCGAAACCTCACCCAAGGCAACAAGACTGTTGAAGCTTATCAGCGAGAGTTTCTGGATTTATCCCGCTATGCTGAAGAAGACATTGCAACTGATGCTCGCAGACAGGAGAAGTTCCGTGAAGGCCTTCAAGCTGACATCAAGCTCGCACTTCTAGTGCATGACTTTGCCGATTTCGCCACCTTGGTGAACAAGGCCATCAATGTCGAGACGGGTCTGCAAGAACACCAGAGCTCTCAAAGGCGCAACCGTGACACGGGCTCATCTTCGGGCCCGCCCTCGCAGAAGCGTAAGATATGGATGCCGAACAGCATGTACCGTCCAAATGCACCAGCCCCAAGGCAGTCTTACGCTGCACCTCGTCTGCCTACTGCTCCAACTAGGCAGCCAAGGCTTCCAGCTCCGCCACCCCAAGCTCCTGTTCCCACTCCCAATAATGGCCTGTGCTACAAGTGTGGTCAACCAGGTCACCGTGCTAGGGATTGCTTTCAGAATCGGAATCAACTGGCCCTTCCAGCTACTGGTCGGGGAAACAACCAGGCCCGCAACAACAATGCCAAGTCTTATGGCCGTGTTCATGCCAACCACATTGATCTGAATGAAGCTCAAGACCAGCCTGCTACTGTGATGGGTACACTCCTCGTAAATTCAGTACCAGCATCCGTTTTATTTGATACAGGTGCATCACATTCATTCATGTCAGAAGAATTTGCATACAAGCACGATGTTAAATTTGAGCAGATGAACACTTCGGTAGTGGTAAAAACCCCCGCGGGACAATGTCAGACCTCCATGGTTGGCATTGACGTCCCTGTGGAAATCGAAGGGTTGGAGTTTCGTGCCTCGCCCATTATACTGAAGTCGTCTAACATTGACCTCATTCTGGGAATGGATTGGTTAAAGGCGCATACTGCTTCTATCGTTTGCGCCACTAAGACCGTCCATCTGCTACACCCTTCTGATGAAATAATTAGCTATGATGCTCATCTGGTTTGGAATGCCGAGGCCAGGCTTTATGCCTTAAACGCATTGAACGTTGCACCACTCAAGGGCATTGAAAACATTCCCGTCGTGCGTGAATTCCTAGACGTCTTTCCTGAAGAACTCCCAGGGATTCCCCCTGCTAGAGCTGTCGAATTCGTCATCGACTTGAAACCAGGCACCACTCCTATAGCCAAGAGACCCTACAAGATGCCGCCGCATGAACTCCTTGAGCTTAAGGAGGAAATCGATAATTCTCTTCAAAGCGGTTTCATTCGCCCAAGTTGCTCTCCTTGGGGAGCACCTTCTCTCTTTGTCAAGAAGAAAGATGGGACAAACCGATTGGTCCAAGACTACCGTCCTATAAACCAAGCTACCATTCAGAATAAGTATCCTCTTCCTCGGATCAATGATCTGTATGATCAATTGGCTGGTTCGTCAGTGTTCTCTAAACTCGACTTGAGGTTGGGATACCACCAGATCCATGTTCGTGAGGAGGATATCCCCAAGACCGCCTTTGTGACTCGTTATGGTTCATACGAGTACACCGTCATGTCTTTCGGCTTGACCAATGCTCCAGCCACCTTCTCTCGCCTGATGAACTATATATTCATGGATTACCTCGACAAGTTCGTCGTGGTTTATCTGGATGATATCCTGATATTTTCCAAGAGTGAAGAAGAACATGCTGAACATCTTCGTCTTGTGCTGGAAAAGCTACGAGAGCATCAGCTATATGCCAAGTTCTCCAAGTGTGAATTCTGGCTTCCCGAAGTAACCTATCTCGGGCATGTCATCTCTAAAGATGGTATTGCCGTCAACCCTGAACGAGTTCAGGCTATTCTCGATTGGAATCCTCCGAAGAACGTTAAGCAAGTCAGAAGTTTTCTCGGTCTCGCCAGCTACTGCCGTCGATTCGTCGAGAACTTCTCCAAGATTGCCAGGCCTCTGACTAACCTATTGCATAAGGGCGTCAAGTTCCAATGGACAGATAAATGTCAGGAAAGTTTCCAAGCACTCAAGGACAAGTTAACTTCTGCCCCAGTACTAGCTCCTCCTGATACTAAGAAGGACTTCGTCATTTACTGCGACGCTTCCCGTCAAGGACTAGGCTGTGTCCTAATGCAAGAGCGCAAAGTGGTTGCTTATGCCTCTCGGCAATTGCGCCCTCACGAAGAGAACTACCCAGTTCACGACCTCGAGCTTGCTGTTGTTATCCATTCACTGAAACAGTGGCGACATTACCTTCTCGGTAATCGTTGCGAGATCTTCACTGACCACCAAAGTCTGAAGTATCTGTTTACTCAGCCAGACCTGAACCTCCGTCAGCAGAGATGGATGGAGACTGTTGCAGATTTTGATTTGGGTATTTCCTATACACCAGGCAAGGCTAATGTAATGGCTGATGCCTTGAGCCGCAAGTCTTACTGCAACCACCTCCAGGTTCACAAAGTTCAGCCCTCACTTGTTGAAGAATTCAGAAAGCTAAACCTCCATATTGTTCCTCCGGGTGCACTCGCTCCCCCTCCTCCGGAGTTCCGCAAGATGAATCTCCGTGTTGTTTCCCAGGGTTCTCTCTATACCCTGGCTGTTGAACCCGATCTCGTGGG
>NW_021192240.1:0-2428 GCF_002162155.2 Triticum dicoccoides | reverse complement strand
AGTGTATTATTTGTCTGAAGTCTTGACTCCATCCAAGCAGAGAGTCGTCAGCGACGCTCCACTATCAGAGATTTTGCACAACAGAGATGCAACTGGTCGAGTGGCTAAATGGGCGATTGAACTTCTTCCCCTTGATATCAAGTTTGAGGCAAAGAAAGCCATTAAGTCCCAGGCAATAGCAGATTTCCTCGCCGAGTGGATTGAACAGCAGCAGCCGACTGAAGTTCACTCGAAGCATTGGACCATGTTCTTTGATGGCTCTAAGATGTTGAATGGTTCCGGTGCTGGGGTTGTCCTGGTTTCCCACAGAGGAGATAAGCTCAGATATGTGCTCCAGATTCACTTTGATTCCTCCAACAATGAGGCAGAATATGAGGCCCTCTTATATGGGTTGCGCATGGCCATTTCACTCGGCGTCCGTCGCCTGATGGTCTATGGCGACTCGGATTTAGTGGTCAACCAAGTGATGAAGGAGTGGGATGTGAGAAGCCCAGCCATGACTGGATACTGCAGTGCAGTGAGGAAGCTGGAAAAGAAGTTCGAGGGGTTGGAGCTCCATCATATATCCCGACTGAAAAATCAAGCAGCTGATGATCTAGCAAAGATAGGTTCCAAGAGAGAAGCCATTCCGATTGGTGTGTTCTTGGAGCATATACACACTCCGTCAGTCAAAGAAGATCCTTTCACCGAAGAAGCTCCACAGCCCAAGAGTGCCACAGATCCGACTGAGGTTGAAGTCCCAGCAGTAGTCGACTTGGTTATGGAGATCTTGGTGGTCATTCCCGATTGGACAGTTCCATATATCGCATATATCCTGAGAAAAGAGCTCCCGGAGGATGAGGAAGAGGCTCGACAGATCGTCCGTCGATCTAAGGCCTTTACCGTAATCAAAGGACAGTTATACAGAGAAAGCGCGACTGGAGTTGGTCAGAAGTGCATAATGCCAGAAGAAGGTCGAATCATCCTTAATGATATTCACTCAGGGACCTGCGGTCATCATGCGTCCTCTCGGACTATCGTGGCCAAAGCATACCGAGCCAGATTTTACTAGCCAAAGGCGAATGAGATGGCAAAGGAGATAGTAGATAAGTGCGAGGGATGTCAGTTTTACTCGAATATGTCGCACAAGCCTGCATCAGCCCTGAAGACCATTCCACTCGTCTGGCCTTTCGCAGTATGGGGGTTGGACATGGTCGGTCCTTTGAGAACAGGGCGAAGTGGCTTCACGCATGTGCTGGTGGCAGTCGACAAGTTCACCAAGTGGATTGAGGCTAAACCAATCAAGAACCTTGACGTCGGTACTGCTGTTAGCTTCATCAGGGAACTAATATTCAGATATGGAGTCCCTCACAGCATCATTACGGATAATGGGTCGAACTTTGACTCAGAGGAATTCAGAGATTCTGTAACTCTCAAGACACTCGAGTCGACTACGCTTCAGTCGCCCATCCGTAGTCGAATGGACAAGCGGAGCGAGCCAATGGCCTGATTCTCAAGGGATTGAAACCCCGACTGATGCGTGATCTCAAGCATGCAGCTGGAGCTTGGGTCGAAGAACTTCCCTCAGTGCTTTGGGGACTGCGGACCACACCTAATCGGTCGACCGGAAGAACTCCATTCTTCTTGGTCTACGGAGCTGAATCAGTCTTGCCGAGTGATCTTCTCCACAATGCTCCTCGAGTTGAAATCTACAACGAAGCAGAAGCTGAACAAGCGCGGCAGGACGCAGTCGACCTTTTAGAGGAAGAAAGGGCGATGGCTCTAATCCGGTCGACCATCTACCAACAAGATTTGCGTCGTTTCCACGCCAGAAATGTGAGAGGTCGAGCCTTCCAAGAAGGAGATTTAGTTCTCCGAGTGGATCAGAAGAAACAACACAAGCTTTCTCCTTCTTGGGAAGGGCCCTTCATCGTCACCAAAGTTCTTCACAACGGGGCGTACCGTCTTTACAACGTCGAGCATAATATTGACGAGCCCCGAGCTTGGAACGCGGAACTACTCCGCCCATTTTACACTTAAGTTTTATCACTCGGATGAGTTGCAATAAAGTACTTCTGTAGTTCATGGACCTCAAAATAATAGTGTCATAGTTCCTCCATAATTTTTGTCACTTTTTATTTTGTCCAATAAAATCCCCCCTCAGTGGGTGACTTAGCCGCGAATCCGTTCCGCCTAAGTTTGTAAAAAATCCTACCGAGTGGTGAGCCAGACTCCCACTCGGAGGCTTAGCTGCGAATCCGTTTCGCCTAAGTTATCAAAAATCCTACCGAGTGGTAAGCCAGACTTCCACTCGGAGGCTTAGCTGCAGTCCAAGTACTCGCCTAAGTTATGAAAATCCTACCGAGTGGTAAGCCAGACTTCCACTCGGGGGCTTAGCTGCAGTCCAAGTACTCGCCTAAGTTACCGAAATCCTACCGAGTGAAGAGCA
>NW_021192239.1:0-3265 GCF_002162155.2 Triticum dicoccoides | reverse complement strand
CCCCCTTAGCCTATTGTAAATAGAGGGGACGGGCAACCCCCCCAAGGACACACAAGTTCATGTAAGGTTGCACCCTCCCCCCTCCTCTCTCTCTCTCTCTCCCATCTCTCAACGGTAGGTTGCTCCACCTCCACCCTAGTTCTTTGGCACTTGTTTGTCCTGGACGGTGAAGACCTACTAGATTGATGATCTCGTATGTGTGTATACAGGCAGAGGGGTCATTTCTTTGATCCTAGTTCGAGGGAAAAACATCTTATGGTTGGAAGGTTTGATCCTAGCTATGGGAATATGCACCAACGATCTTCATCAACTCTTCTCTCTATTGTGTAGTTGATAAAGATCTGATCTAAACATGTCTTGCATCTTCATAGTAATCCTTGGCTTATACTTAGGTACGGGAAAAAAATGTTTTCTACAATGTTTCCGAACATCCAGGACCATCACCTTCTGAGATGGAAAGAAGGCCACTTCATTGCACGACAATTGGGCTGGCGTCGGGGCCTTGCCTCTGCGTTGCCTAAAGCTTTTCATGATTGCGTCTCAAAAAAACAGGATAGTGCACAACAAGTTTCTCAATGACAATTGGATCCATTCGGTGGAAAGATTAAGCAGACCATAACCAGTGTGTGTCAGTCCATCGACTTGGCAACCATCATCTCCTTTACAGATCTGAACTCACAAATGATGGACTCCATCTCCTGGAGTTGGCAAGTCAATGGGGTTTATTTGTCCAGCTCCACCCACATGGCGCAATTCATTGGCTCTCACTCAAAATTCTCGAGCGACAAGATTAGACGACCCATTGTAGAACCAAAGTGCAGACTTTTACCTTGGCTTGTCCTCCACATTAGGATTCTCATGGCCGACCACCTAGCAGTTTGGGGCTTGGTCGCATGACCCGGTCTGTCAGCTCTGCCTTAGGGCCCCGGAAACAACCACCCACCTTGAATTGCCCCTACACTTTTGTGATCAGACTAATAATGCTATCCTGAGTGGACGACCATACACCTGTCCAAATGGCGCATGCCTCCCCCTTGGTCATTGCATGGTGGGAGGGATATTTGATGCATTTTGACAATGACCAAAATAGGCCCTTGAGCAGTTACCTCATCTACATCATGTGGAATGACCGAAAGGAGCGAAACCGCCACATTTTCTATGACATGCATATTACATGCATCAAGTTGGCTCACCTTGCTTTTGAGGACATCACGTAGAAGGACAAGGCTTTCCAACCAAGAGTATGCTAGAAGCATGAGTAGTTAGCATGCAGTGCTTGGGTGTGTTTTGAAAGGGTGTGGGGGGTCTGGCTTATATTTATTTTGAAACATCGCAAACATTTACATATTTATGTGTTTTTGCTTAAAAGGCAACAAAATAGTGAAACTACCTTGTTGAATAGATAGCCATGTGACTGTCCAAATTAAGTAGGACCACACTTCATTTGTTTGGGAATTGGTCATGGGTTGCACCGGCATGAACCCCGAGTTCCATGACAATGCATATAGTATGTCCCGTGTACATATAATTTTAGCCAAGAGCTGTAGAATAATAGCTCTATGGTATTTTTTCTATATTAAAATTCAAATTTCCCCTAAAAATCTAAATTATGTACAGCTACTTACAAGAAAGGAAAATGGGAAAACAAAAAAGACAATGCTACACATCAGTCGACTGAAAACTAGAACAGATCCACCATCTCGTCCACCATTGGATCAATGCATCAACAAACGTCGATTCCCTCAACATCATAATGCCCCGCCTTGTACTCTCACAAATGCTTTACAACATGAGACATGTTGCGATCCACGAGTTTGCAACATACCCCATGAAACCGGATGGCTCGGTGTACAACATGCATGGGCCATGTTGTGCTCAGGAGTTGCAACATGATGCTTTGGACGAATTTGCAACATGAGCTATGCTGCGCTAGGGGGATTGCAACATGACCCATGTTGCGGTGGCAACGGCGGCTTGCAAGCAGGAGCAGTAAGTAACTGGCTTGCCGACTCGTCGTCTCGGAGGGAACCGCTCTTGGGCGCCAGCGGCGACCTATTGCGGCACTTACCTCACCCCTCACAGCCCTGGTAGCAATGACCGTTGCCCGTCGGTGGCGACCGAATCATTGGTCTTGCCCTCTTTGTTGCACCGTGGTAAGTGGTCAGGTCCTGCAGCGCATTGATCGGCTTGCAGGTGGTAGCCCCTTCCGGGGCCGTAGATGGCAGAGCGTGACGGGACAAATAAGAAATAACGGTCGGTTCATGAAGGATTGGAAGAAAGAGAGAGCGCGCCATGGGACATTGGGTTTGACTGGCCTGAGGAAGAGGATAAGGGCGACGTGATTTTTCTCTGGAAGGACGGTGGGCTGGCGGGTCCAGGGAAGTACGTGGCATGTGTCGCTCCAAGGAGGCGGTTGACGTTTTGAGTGGAATCAGCCGTGTGAAAGACACATAGATGTTCAGATCAAACCACGTGAACTACATGGTAATTTACGCCAGAACTTGATGTTCCGTTATGGAATGTATCTTCAGGTCAACCAAATCTATTAAAAGACCTGATTGCAAATCCTGGAAAAGTCTTGCCACATTCTGCATAATTTTGTAGCACTCTCAAGCTGCAAGACATGGGTCAATTGAGCTATG
Source organism: Triticum dicoccoides (assembly GCF_002162155.2). Taxonomy (NCBI): domain Eukaryota; kingdom Viridiplantae; phylum Streptophyta; class Magnoliopsida; order Poales; family Poaceae; genus Triticum; species Triticum dicoccoides. The sequence goes on along the minus strand of NW_021192239.1, from coordinate 623 downwards.
AGATCTAAACTTATGCTGGCTCATAGTGCCTGCGATTCAGTCAAAATGGTAATGTTCCATGTAATCTGAACCTGGTCTCTGAGATCTTGAAACTGTGCCATCCCAAAGGCACGGTTCCAAGGCCGGGTTCATAGCTCGCCGACCACCAACCCACTGTTCCCGATCAACGACGGTGGCGGCGGCACGGAAGTCGACAACTGGGACGAAAGTGAAACCAGATGGATAGGTGGCACTGAGAGGAGGTATCAATTGTACTAGTCCGACCCGTTCGCATGCAAGTTTGTTTCCTATCCCTTTCAGCTTTAGATGCCCCGGCCACGACGCTCAAAAGGCCTCCCCGTTCACCCTGGCAATTGGCCGCCGCAATTTAATTCGATTCTTTGCAGCATTCACGCATCCAACAAGCTGAGCAATGCAGTATATACTTCTAGCCCTAGCTGCGTGCAACAAGAAAATTATTCTGTCAACTTTTGTACTACAAAGTCTTGCAGGAGATGCCAGTGGTTGCTGCAGTATATTGAGTAATAATACTATCGCGGAAGGAGATGTGAGAAGATCTGCATTGCTTGCCGATTGTTCCACAGCAAGAGGAAGCACAAGTTGGCGTGAGGAAAACGGGGATC
>NW_021192238.1:0-776 GCF_002162155.2 Triticum dicoccoides | reverse complement strand
GGGGGGGTGCTTGGGTATTTATATTGGGGAGGGGAGGGTTTTGCTTGGGGTAGGGGGCAAGAAATAGATTAGGATTAGAAAACAAAAGAGGGAAAAGATCTAGAAAAAAAAAACGAAAGTAGATGAATCCTACTAGGAATCCACAAAGGATGGCGGCTCCCTGGCGCCTTGCGCCTGGTGCGGCTCCTCCCTGGGCGTGGCGCGCGATGGCCTCTGGCCTGGCTGGCTCGGTGGCTTGGGCCTTAGGCCCAAGGCGCTGCGAATTTTTTTTTTAACGGTCTCGCGCGCAGAGAAATAAATAAAAGAAAATCTAAACGAACTCCAAAATTAATAAAGTAAATTTTCCCCGACTCCTAAAAATGAGCCGAACAAAATGAACTTTTCTCCGGACCTAAAATAAAATTTTCAAAAACGCGCATTTTCCCTATCCGAATAAAATGCAAATAAAACTCCGGCAAACAAAATTTGATCTATTTATTAAATCTTCATTTTCCTAAATTTGGGAAAGTCATATTATTCCCTCTCTTATATTTTTGATAACGGAAAATAATTGAAGATGAAATAAATAAATCAAATGATCCTCTTTTCAATTCGAGAAAACTCTCAAATATGAAAATAACGAAATCTCCAACTCTCTCCAAGGGTCCTTGAGTTGCGTGAAATTTCTAGGATCGACCAAAATGCAAGAAAATAAATTATGCATGATGATCTATTCCAAATTGAAAATAAATTCAAAGGGGCTTTGAATTTAATTCTTTGAAACTCCCAACTCATAT
>NW_021192237.1:0-1011 GCF_002162155.2 Triticum dicoccoides | reverse complement strand
TGATAGAGGCGGGGTGTCCCGATCTTTCGATGAGATGATAACTATCAATTTGGTGGAGACGACTTTGACAATCCGACTACAAACGTGCATGACGTTGCGCCTTAGCAATCGCTAAACCAATCTCCTGAGGTTACTGACGATGCTGGAAGCACGGTCAGCCTGACCACGAAGGTCTATTCCTGCAAGCAATCGAAGAACGAGCAAGAATATGATAAAGCAATCTGAATATTGCAAATATATATGAAGTATTGATAATGGTGGGGATCCGGAAGCGGTCTTGGTCTGGTCGTTGGACACAAACGAAGTACACGAAGTTGCAATGGCTAACTTTTAACTAAACAAATCCCAAGGAAAAAGCTACTAGATGGATCTACTTATATAGGAGCAAGGGGTGGCGGCCAAGGAGGTGGGAGAACGTCCCAAGGCAGCCTAAAACTAAATCTAGGTCGTACAAGGCCAATGGGCCCAAGTGGAGGTGATGTAACACCTTTGGACTTGTAGTTTGACTCGGATTCTGCTGCAGCATCAGATTGTTTCGTCCACAACTCAACGCTCCAGACGAATTTGAAGGTGATTCCAATTGTGTTGGAAAGTGCACGAAATCTAGTTTCCAACAAAAAAAGAATCACCCAATTCGGAGTCCGTATGAAAAACTTGTGTGCGTTTTGAGTCAGGTGTGTCTGTGCAGTCCGAATCTGAATCCAGAACGTGAGAGACTTGGACTCTATCTTCTCTTGGGCCAAAAGTGACGTGAGAGAACTTTTTGGACAGCAAATAAACATCTCTTTCTTCCTTATCTTCATATGTGGATTGTACAAATGTCCCATACACCTGCAATTGGACAAAACACAAAAGTGTGTGAAGTATTTTTGTTCTGGATAACATAAATAGATTATTGAATAGTTTGCACTAGAAATCACCTGACAAATATGCATATATGCAATATTTTTGGTCATATCCAAGGTAGTCATGTCCTCATCATCCTCCCCTTCTTGAAAATAAAGCCGTCCT
>NW_021192236.1:62491-64766 GCF_002162155.2 Triticum dicoccoides | reverse complement strand
AGATCCGGCAATCTAACGAGACTTCATGACGACGTGTTGCGGATAGAGAAAGGCCTCATCGCCTCGAAAAATCCAGGATACCCTCTCTACGTGGTTAACGTACCGCGGCAATTGTCGTACGTCGACACATTCCCCTCGAAGAAGTTTTTCCTTCGATTCGATTACATCTTCAACATGTTTCACTTAAAGAAGCTGGATTTTATGTTTGTCCGCCTTTATGCCTTGCACATGAACTACCTCATCGGGGTTGAGCAGATACCTCATATCTGTGTCGCTGACCCGTACTTCATGCACGAGGGCTTCTTGGGAGTCCGCGCAAAGCACCGTGAATACGCGAGGAATACATCGTCAATTTCATGCTTGGCAATAAGGACAAGGAGGCGATTCTCGTGGCTTATCATCCCGTGTAAGTCATCTGCGCAGATATCCTTCCTTCAATTTCAATCATTCATTTGAACGATGGAGTGTAATTAATTTGAGGTGTACTTATTTTGCGCAGCGGCGGGCGCGCCGTCCTCATCATCCGCTACCCCCGATACTGTGGACTCGTCGAAGAACATTAACAAAAAGGATTACACCCACATCAAGTCTGTTCTCGACAGTGCTATGTTTTACTACGATGCACGGGGTGGAGAGGTCAAGGACAAGAAGAAAAGGGACAGCAGGCCCATAAGACCCACTTCAGCTGCATCCAGCAACCGAGTGATTCTCTTGATGATGGATTCTATGTCCTACACCACATGATGGAGTACAGACGAGATCACCAGAACCTTTGCATGTCACCTAAATTTAGCGATTCCCATATTCTGCAATGGGCAAAGAACTTAGGAGATATCGAGGATCATCCACTTCAAGATGAGTTATATCACTTCCAGTGCGAACTTGCCCAAATCATCATGAAGGAGGTCGTCGAAAAAACAGGGATGTTCTATGAAGAAGGACAAATGACGTGGGAAGACTTCCGAACACGCGTAGCCGCTCAACGTCTCGATCTGAAGCCTTTCACTAAGCTCGGGCACTATCTCCTTGACTTGGATGGATGGCACGACATGTTGGAGTGATTTTCGAAATATGACAATGTGTCCGTTTAGTTCATACTTTCTGTATGACGGAACTTTGAGTTATGCACGACGAAACATTATTTGTGATGTAATTAAACCGTCCTCCTCGACTAGCAAAGATCACTCTAGTTAGGGCATTTTGGGTACGATGAACTTTGTTATTTATACTTATCATATGTTGCTTCTATTTTTGCCAAGTCTGTCTCTTTCTGTTGCTCAACTATATATGTTGCATATCATCGACTCATGTGACGATGCAGGTGCATAGATCATCGATGGCAAAGAAGTGCTACGCCAGGAGTATACGACGAGTGGCCGGAGTGTCAGTCCCAGGTGTACCGGTTTCCGGTTTCCGAGCAACAGCCAATAGTTAGTTTAGGTTCACGCTAATGCGAGAGAGGGATACAAACTCATGTACTGCATAGTTCTGCTCTCACTCATAGTGATAGCTCTTCTCGCATATATCATTGTTTAGATGGATGACGATGTAGTTGCAAGTAATCGAGACTTGTATCGCTATTTTCGAGATGATGACGAGAGACCACTTTGTGATGGATGATGATTATGATGATGACATGATTTGATGAGACTATTTGTATGTATATGCTATGATTACATTTGTATGTGTATGATACGCTAAATATTATTGTATAAAGCCTGTTCAAATACAAAAGAAATATGCAGAAAAAACAGAAACTAATAAAACTAGCAGTAAAATTATTAATTAACAGGGGACGCATGTGTCATACACTAATGTTAATTTAAGAGTTTTAATTTATTAAATGGTTAATTAGGGAATGTGGGTCCCGGTGTCAGTGGGTTAGTGGGGGTTCATTAGCCGGGGATTAGGCCATTTAGGCGGGAGGTTTAACGTGAGCAGTGGTGGAGCCAACCGGGAGCTTCGGCGCGAGCGGAGCAGCGGGAAGAGGCGGCGGCCGCAGCGCAGTAGTAACGTAGCAGTAGAGCGGTGGCGAGGCACGGCGGCGAGCACCGGGACAGGGGCAGTTGGCGCCCCCGAAAAAGGGTGCGGGGGAGCATCGGGATCGCGGCGAGCGCGGGAAGGTAGGGCGGAAAAGGGGATCATGGCACGGGCGCGGGTAGGGTCGTGCGCGGAGCGGGGGCTGGTGCGGTGGTGGGCGTGCGCACGGCGAGGGGCACGACGGGCGGCGCGGTGAACGTGGTGGAAAGAGGAGGGAAACGGGGGCGTCTCACAG
>NW_021192236.1:58279-62481 GCF_002162155.2 Triticum dicoccoides | reverse complement strand
AAAAAAAGTCGAAGTACATGAAGGGACTTCAACAAAGGAACATGGGGCGCCACCACCTCGGAAGCCGTGGTTACGGCAGGAAGAGGTCCATATGGGCCAAGGAGGACGCGAAACGCGAAAGTCTGGGCATCCCAGACCCCTTGGCGGACTTCACCGTCCCGCAGGAGCGTGACGTCCTCAGGGCACGGCACCATTGGGACTCAGTCAGGAAGGTTTTCAAGACGGACCCGATCACGACAAAGTTCATGAGACTGCTGGTAATTTTAGTTTCTGATCAATTCGACTGCACGCTTAGTCATATTTGTAAACGATCCTTGTTCCTTTTGTAGAGAGAGCAGCACAAGATTGCAGCCAAAAGTGACTCACCGTTTGAGGTGTTGGCGAGGCCCAAGTGTGACACTCCATTCAACCGGGCATTGAACATATTGAAAGGACTCCCGGTGGAGAATCGGCCGTCGTATGGACGCGTGCACGGTGTCGAAGACGGCGCCACGTGGAAGAAGTACTACCGTGAGACCACAGAGGTGAGAAAGGAAAGACGGAGGTTAACTGAAGAAAACATCAACCAGAAGGTTGAGATTGTGGTTGAGAAGAAATCATCTGAGACAGTCGCAACTGCGATAGCTGCCGCAAAACAGGTGGTTCCAGGTATGTCTACTGTCTTGGTTTCGGCCGTTTTCAATTGGAGCACGCAAAATCCAGAAAAAAAATGCAGTAGACTTTCCCCTTGCTGACTTCTTCGGGAGCAGCTCGACTAGCGTTGCACCAGCACCTGCACCTGCTCCGGCACCGGCTCCGACACGGGACGTGCTCAGCGGTGCTTCATCTTTGGCTGAGCTAGACGCCCTCACGGTATCTGTCACACCGGCCCTCTTCAATAAATGTATAATCTCCCATTTTCGTTGCCTTTCGGATATCTCACATCGTAGAAATGTCTTTGCAGGCCAATGAAACCCCGTGCACCATATTGTACAACATCCAATACCATGAGGTGGACGTGGGGAAGGTGACGATAATGAAGCCGAAGGAACCATTGTTCCACGGCCGACCGATCCCCCCAGACATCTTCAAAGTTTCCGTGCCCAGTGTCAAACCAGGCCAGGAGAATTTGGCTCCTTCGGTACTAGGGGGAATGACGACGAGATCCTGCAGCGGCTTGGTGATTGCAATGGGTGGGTCCTGTTGTGGCCAAAGAGTCTGCTTTGTTTGGAGACGGCCGGGAGAACACACCACGAGCATGTAGTTAGCTATGAACATCAACACCCCACCTACCCAATTAGCGCCGGCTGTCGTGCTGGGTGATAGCGGACGAGGTGAGGAAGAGGCTCCATTTGTCGCTAGTGACACCGCCATAGATGAGGACGACAATGACACTCAACAGTATCTCAATACTGGCGCCTACTAAGGGTTTGAGCGTCATGAGTCGGTGCCTGAATTGCCGCCTCCGGAGGCTGAACATATTATAGACGACCTTCCGGTAGCAAAGAAGCCTTGGAATACACCGAGGAAAGCCAACAAAGCTGCTTCTATGATCCAGCCGCCTCAGCAGCCTCGGGTTCAAGACCGTGTAGATATCCCCGGAGCGGCAAAATGGCGTATCCCGGTGAACCAATCCTACCGAAAGCAGCGCTAGGGTCCAGATCCGGCAATCTAACGAGACTTCATGACGACGTGTTGCGGATAGAGAAAGGCCTCATCGCCTCGAAAAATCCAGGATACCCTCTCTACGTGGTTAACGTACCGCGGCAATTGTCGTACGTCGACACATTCCCCTCGAAGAAGTTTTTCCTTCGATTCGATTACATCTTCAACATGTTTCACTTAAAGAAGCTGGATTTTATGTTTGTCCGCCTTTATGCCTTGCACATGAACTACCTCATCGGGGTTGAGCAGATACCTCATATCTGTGTCGCTGACCCGTACTTCATGCACGAGGGCTTCTTGGGAGTCCGCGCAAAGCACCGTGAATACGCGAGGAATACATCGTCAATTTCATGCTTGGCAATAAGGACAAGGAGGCGATTCTCGTGGCTTATCATCCCGTGTAAGTCATCTGCGCAGATATCCTTCCTTCAATTTCAATCATTCATTTGAACGATGGAGTGTAATTAATTTGAGGTGTACTTATTTTGCGCAGCGGCGGGCGCGCCGTCCTCATCATCCGCTACCCCCGATACTGTGGACTCGTCGAAGAACATTAACAAAAAGGATTACACCCACATCAAGTCTGTTCTCGACAGTGCTATGTTTTACTACGATGCACGGGGTGGAGAGGTCAAGGACAAGAAGAAAAGGGACAGCAGGCCCATAAGACCCACTTCAGCTGCATCCAGCAACCGAGTGATTCTCTTGATGATGGATTCTATGTCCTACACCACATGATGGAGTACAGACGAGATCACCAGAACCTTTGCATGTCACCTAAATTTAGCGATTCCCATATTCTGCAATGGGCAAAGAACTTAGGAGATATCGAGGATCATCCACTTCAAGATGAGTTATATCACTTCCAGTGCGAACTTGCCCAAATCATCATGAAGGAGGTCGTCGAAAAAACAGGGATGTTCTATGAAGAAGGACAAATGACGTGGGAAGACTTCCGAACACGCGTAGCCGCTCAACGTCTCGATCTGAAGCCTTTCACTAAGCTCGGGCACTATCTCCTTGACTTGGATGGATGGCACGACATGTTGGAGTGATTTTCGAAATATGACAATGTGTCCGTTTAGTTCATACTTTCTGTATGACGGAACTTTGAGTTATGCACGACGAAACCCTATTTGTGATGTAATTAAACCGTCCTCCTCGACTAGCGAAGATCACTCTAGTTAGGGCATTTTGGGTACGATGAACTTTGTTATTTATACTTATGATATGTTGCTTCTATTTTTGCCAAGTCTGTCTCTTTCTGTTGCTCAACTATATATGTTGCATATCATCGACTCATGTGACGATGCAGGTGCATAGATCATCGATGGCAAAGAAGTGCTACGCCAGGAGTATACGACGAGTGGCCGGAGTGTCAGTCCCAGGTGTACCGGTTTCCGGTTTCCGAGCAACAGCCAATAGTTAGTTTAGGTTCACGCTAATGCGAGAGAGGGATACAAACTCATGTACTGCATAGTTCCGCTCTCACTCATAGTGATAGCTCTTCTCGCATATATCATTGTTTAGATGGATGACGATGTAGTTGCAAGTAATCGAGACTTGTATCGCTATTTTCGAGATGATGACGAGAGACCACTTTGTGATGGATGATGATTATGATGATGACATGATTTGATGAGACTATTTGTATGTATATGCTATGATTACATTTGTATGTGTATGATACGCTAAATATTATTGTATAAAGCCTGTTCAAATACAAAAGAAATATGCAGAAAAAACAGAAACTAATAAAACTAGCAGTAAAATTATTAATTAACAGGGGACGCATGTGTCATACACTAATGTTAATTTAAGAGTTTTAATTTATTAAATGGTTAATTAGGGAATGTGGGTCCCGGTGTCAGTGGGTTAGTGGGGGTTCATTAGCCGGGGATTAGGCCATTTAGGCGGGAGGTTTAACGTGAGCAGTGGTGGAGCCAACCGGGAGCTTCGGCGCGAGCGGAGCAGCGGGAAGAGGCGGCGGCCGCAGCGCAGTAGTAACGTAGCAGTAGAGCGGTGGCGAGGCACGGCGGCGAGCACCGGGACAGGGGCAGTTGGCGCCCCCGAAAAAGGGTGCGGGGGAGCATCGGGATCGCGGCGAGCGCGGGAAGGTAGGGCGGAAAAGGGGATCATGGCACGGGCGCGGGTAGGGTCGTGCGCGGAGCGGGGGCTGGTGCGGTGGTGGGCGTGCGCACGGCGAGGGGCACGACGGGCGGCGCGGTGAACGTGGTGGAAAGAGGAGGGAAACGGGGGCGTCTCACAGCGTTGCCGAGAAGGGGCTCAGCCTGGCTTGAGGACGCGAGTAGGGGAGGGATACGAGGAGGCGACGCAAGGTTCGGCGACGATGAGGTCTTCAGGCGGTCGTGGTGTTGCACGGTGATGGCACCGGTGAAGGGGGGCTTCGAGCTCATTGCTCGTTCACGATCCAAATCGGGTCGGGAAGAGGAGCGAGAGGGAAGGTGAGCCGGAGACGGGCGGCAGGGAGGAGGCCTGGCGACGTCGGCGGGCGATCCGGTGACGGCAACGGGGTCAATGGGGGCAATACCCTCCCT
>NW_021192236.1:56405-57237 GCF_002162155.2 Triticum dicoccoides | reverse complement strand
TTTTTTCATTTTAGAGTATTTAAACATTTGATTAAAGTGTGGTTTCTTCACCATAATTACTTATGCATTATTTGTCACCTCTCAAAGATTTTAGTTTTAATGTTTGAAAACTTTTGATGTTTGCCTTTATTCTAAATTTGAATTTGAACGGGATTGAATCATTGTGAGGTTAACAACAGTAATCATGGTGACGTGACATCATTAGCAGGGAATTGCTATAGCATAACTAACCGGGCGTTACAAAAGCTAACCCTCAAACCGCTCGCAACCATCCGGACATGGTTTTCCATCCAATACGGTTCTATATTCCCCAGGCCGGTATGGATGTGCATTTTTCCTGTAAACCAAAAACAAATTATGGGGCTTTGCGGGCGTCTGTACCGCTGCCGCGGTCGCTTCTTAGTCCCTTGGCCCACCAGAAATACCTCTCCCGCGCCCGCACCCCTTCACATGAGAAGCAATTAGCTTGCACTGCTCCAGAGCACTGGTACCTCATTCTTGCCGATTTGGAGTGGCCACGGTGAATATACTGATGTTGAGGAGAAGTACCAGCCACTAAAATCAACATAATTGATTGATGAATTGAATGCTTCTCTGGAAATAATTGATCAAGGGCAAGCCAAGGATGTGGATAGTCCTTACTACTTTAATAATACTCAACTTGAAAGTCCAAGAAAATACTTCAATTTAATTCAAATTCCAGACTCATTTTGTTATCTTTAGACTAACTAGCCGGGTGGCCCGCCCAATGTGCGGACTAGAACTTTTATAGTTTTATCGTGAGTATGTATTAGTAGATTTGTCTATAGAAAAATGAAACAAAATGTGATCA
>NW_021192236.1:47231-55693 GCF_002162155.2 Triticum dicoccoides | reverse complement strand
TAGTAAAATTATTATTTTTTACTTGTCCTAGTAGCTTGGAAATGCAGATTTCATACATTTATTAGCACGGAAATAGACAAACTATGATGAACTTCCTAATCTCTACATGTTGTACAAAATGTTGGATAACTAAAGGGATGCAATCCGATGCAAGGTGTAGAAAGGAGAAGAAAAAGAGCTTTCACATTTCAACATATTTATATGTAGCGTGAGCTAAATTTTGTCGCAAATTGTGAATAACAACCTGAATTTAACACATGTACACTACCACAATGCATCTTGGTATTACATAAGAATTATGACCTATGAGAAAATAAACGTAGAACTATTAAAAGGATAACCAAAGAAGCTTTTCAGGTTTCAACGTATCTACAAACAGCTTTAGCTAATCTTTGTCAGATGATTGTATCAATAGTGTCAATAAGAAAATACAAAGAAATTCAGGAGGAAAAAAATTCAGGTTTAAAAACACATGCTTGCTTTAGCTAAACCTTTAATGTAAAAGTGTAAAATCCATTATTTCGACCCCAACTTGTTCTTGAGCTGCTAAGGACATCCAATAATTAGCTCAACAACGTCAAACTTGAGGAGATTTACATCATCTATTAGATGGCACTGTTGGAAAAATGAGCAAATTACTATGAGATTTAATCCGAATAAATAGGAAATAGATCATGACAGCAATAGCAGAGATTAAACTAATCATGCGAACTAGCATAGTAGATGAACAGATCACATCTAGGGCACATACTAGAAATCTGAATTCTACCACGATCTCGAACAAGAAGGATAGAATAACATATGGTGCAGTAGGTGTAGCACCGCCGCCATTGACGTTGTCACCCATGTCGTCGAGGATGAGGTTGCTGAGGTCGGGGAAGAAGTCGTCGTTCGCGAAGTCGTCGCTGCCAGCAGTCGTGCAAGTGCGCTCCCCGAAAACCTGATCACCCCTCTCCCGTACAGGATCACGAGAGGCGGGGTTCCGGAGGCCTGCTGTCCCTTCTCCTGGTGCACGCCAACAGGAGGGATGGAGAAAACTTGCTTGGCGGCGCAATGATCTGTAACGGTGGTGAGAAACCATTCGAAGCAGCGGCGGCTAGGGTAGACGTCTGCCTGACTATATAGTGTTGGCCGGGTAGGTCGTGGGAGTAAACCCCACGTCCGAGTCGTCACGATCCAAAAGAATCGAAAATGGTTCAGTAATTAACGCGTCCATTAATTATTAATTAATGATTCATTAATTTTTCCGGAGCAGCAAAAGGCGAGCGAGGAGGAGGAGCGCGCGTATAGGTCTCCTCTTCTCATGCTCATACAAGTGGTAGAAGAGCTCACCTTATAAAGAGGTGCAACTCTGTCTCAACTTCCGGGGTGGGACTAAACTTTAGTCCCACTCACTCCACTCACATGTGTGCATGAATGAGCCAAGATAATTTCAGAATTTTAGTTGGGGGGCCAAAGGCCTACTAGCAAAATTCCAACAGACACTACTCTAATTTGTAGTAACCTCTACTAACAGATCGTTCCAAAGTTATGCCATATCAGTCAATCCTTTTATTTCCTTGTCAGGGCTAATCAATCAAGAAGATATAGAATGCATAAATCATTGTCCATTTCTAGAGAGTTCAAACTGAGCTTTGGTGGCGGACAACAGAAAGAACAAACAAAATTATATTTGTCCTACTAAGTTCGTTGTGAACTTTTACTGAAATAAGGTATACATATGAAATAAGAAAGAATCTAATTTAGGTGCAATTATCTCAAAAAGATCCAAACCAATGTAACATATATATTCGCATTCAGAAATTAATCTTCCATGACACTAATCAATCTTTGGATGGCATTTTTCTTCATAACACCAATCGGTACTCCCACCATTATTTACTCTTCGCTCACTCCTGCTTCATATTCCCTCGTCCAGAATCCAGCACCTCCGTCTGAGCCTCTTGTGTATACATGTGCAAGATGGTCACGTATATACCATGATGCACATCACCGTTTGCAATGGAAGAAAGCTAAAGAGGTTAATTAAAATAACATCTTGGGAACAAATTCTATGGAGACAAGTCCATAGGTAGTGGTACTCTAGCCAGGAACCAATATTTTTTGTTCTCCAATGTAGTCCTTTCATGCTTGTTATCTGGATGTCATGTGATGAAAAATAGCCATGCACCGATCATAGATGTTCTATCTGTTTGAGAATGCAACAAAGGTATGTACGCACATGCAAGGGGTAGTACTTACATGAGAGCAATTTGAGAGAATCGATCAACACCTGCCTCAGTTGCTAGTTTCTGATGGCGTTGGGTAGGTTGCAGTGCGAACCAGGCTAGCGGTACTTCCAGCCCTGTGACGTCTTCGTTTCAGTTTTATCAATCCCTCAATTGGCGCCCATACCAAGAGAGAAGGGTGGGATGGTGCGATCGTAGAACATGACAAATTTTCCTATGTAGAACTTGCAGAGCAATTAGGTGGTCTGTTGTTTTTACTTGCTCCTGTATTTAGTACGTGAACATGAAAGGCTAGGTTAAGTGTTGTCAGCATGAATTAACATAAAAAACTGGCGCTTAAAAGGATGTACCACTCAAGAATACAGAAACAATTTTGAAGTACAAACATAGTGGCCTATTTCCAAAGCATATGTGCCAGCAAACAGAGCTGGACTTCAGCACATCGATCAACTGGCCATAGCCAACCAATTGTAGGAGGTCCAGGAGCTGCAGTATAATGAGGCCCATACGTGCTGATGTGAGAAGGATCCTAAAGCAGTTCCATATTTGCTGAAGAAGAAGCAGGTTAAGTTCCACGGTCTGAGCAGCAATATCCCTAGGCGAGTAGTGGCGCCGCAAGGAGGGTGCTGGAAAGCATGGGCCTGTATCACTAGCACAAAACTCACAGGCCATGTCAATTAGATAATCAAAGAACCGAATTAACGAAATTGGTTAGAACAAAACAAACAGAGTTACTTGAGTAGCCAACGCATCTCCTTCAGATTGGAGGGCAAAAACACATGCATGAACGGTGGCGTGCCGCTGGATGGCGATGGTGGCTTGTCAGCTTGTAGTTGAGGGAGGGCCGATCGAGCTGTGGACGGATGGAAGGTCAAGACCGCACAGGAACCAATTGCATGCTTAGATATTGGTTCAGCTTGTTCCTTTTAAATGGGGAGAGGAAGGGGTCGTGGAGGTATAGAACTATAGATTAGAAGAAGACGGGAGTTGTCTTTATCTTTTACAACCGTGAAAAGAGATCGTGGACCTGAGTTGTCTTTATCTTTTACAACCTAGAAAAGAGATCGTGGACCTTTTTTTTATACAGAGAGAAAAGAGATTGTGGACTGTCATAATAATTTGGTCCCACAAGATTAACGGCTCCTAATTACTAATTAACGTGGGAATTACTTGGAAGTCTGTAATTAGTATAGGTATAGGTATAGGTATAGGTATAGATAGACTAGTCGTCAGCCTGTGCATTCACACGGGCTTGTTTTCTAATCTGCAATGGCTTGAGTTGTAATCCTGCAAAACATTGGCCTGTTTTATGTCATTATTCATTTTATTAGGTCTAGAATTAATTGACTAGATATAATCGTAGGAAACATGGCTAGCAACGATGAAGGATAGGGTTCTGGTGATTGCGACACGTCTACCTGGCGGCAGATGAATTTTTGAGCCTTGCCGACGATCAACGAATGTTGTTGCTGGGCCGACCTGTCGCATCGAGGACTGATACCGACATGCAGACTGGCGATGAGACTGAGACCGGCGCCGAGACTAGCGGAGCTGGTCTAGAACCGAAAGCAAAGAAGCCACGGCACCCAAACCTGCTCATGACTACTAGACTGGTGGTCACGGAGATGGACGACAGTGTTTTTCAGACATTAGCGCCCGAGGAAGCGCGATCGTGCTACGGCAATCAAGTAGGCTGCATCGTACGGACAACTGCCACGATCAACGATGGGAAACTATAGAAGATAGATAATATGAGGCCCTGCCTCCTAAAGAAGCTGCACCAGATATTGTTGTTCCCGGGCCGGAATGAAAAGGATTATAAAGATCCAAATAAGGACCCGGCAATGAAGAAGATAAACAAACACGCCATGACCAAGTTTAGCGACGCGTTGGGCGCCTGGAAAACAAGGTTGAAACATCGGATTGTCGACAAAAAGGAACCATACTCCGAGATTGTAAAGGATAATCCGACAATCACGGGAGAGCACCTTGAAAAATTCAAGGCGGCATGCGAGGCCGAAGCTGCCAAAAAAAAGTCGAAGTGCATGAAGGGGCTTCAACAAAGGAACATGGGGCGCCACCACCTCGGAAGCCGTGGTTACGGCGGGAAGAGGTCCATATGGGCCAAGGAGGACGCGGAACGCGAAAGTCTGGGCATCCCAGACCCCTTGGCGGACTTCACCGTCCCGCAGGAGCGTGACGTCCTCGGGGCACGGCACCATTGGGACTCAGTCAAGAAGGTTTTCAAGACGGACCCAATCACGACGAAGTTCATGAGACTGCCGGTAATTTTAGTTTCTGATCAATTCGACTGCACGTTTAGTCATATTTGTAAACGATCCTTATTCCTTTTGTAGAGAGAGCAGCACAAGATTGCAGCCGAAAGCGACTCACCGTCTGAGGTGTTGGCGAGGCCCAAGTGGGACACTCCATTCAACCGGGCATTGAACATATTGAAAGGACTCCCGGTGGAGAATCGGCCATCGTATGGACGCATGCACGGTGTCGAAGACGGCGCCACGTGGAAGAAGTACTACCGTGAGACCACAGAGGAGAGAAAGGAAAGACGGAGGTTAACTGAAGAAAACATCAACCAGAAGATTGAGATTGCGGTTGAGAAGAAATCATCTGAGACAGTCGCAACTGCGATAACTGCTGCAAAACAAGTGGTTCCAAATATGTCTATTGTCTTGGTTCCGGCCGTTTTCAATTGGAGCACGCAAAATCCAGAAAAAAATGCAGCAGACTTTCCCCTTGCTGACTTCTTCGGGAGCAGCTCGACTAGCGTTGCTCCGGCACCGGCTCCGACACCGGACGTGCTCAGCGGTGTTTCGTCTTTGGTTGAGCTCGACGCCCTCACGGTATCTGTCACACCGGCCCTCTTCAATAAATGTATAATCTCCCATTTTCGTTGCCTTTCGGATATCTCACATCGCAAAAATGTCTTTGCAGGCCAATGTAACCCCGTGCACCATATTGTACAACATCCGCTACCAGGAGGTGGACGTGGGGAAGGTGACGATAATGAAGCCGAAGGAACCATTGTTCCACGGCCGATCGATCCCCCCGGACATCTTCAAAGTTTCCATGGCCAGTGTCAAACCAGGCCAGGAGAATTTGGCTCCCCCGGTACTAGGGGGAATGACGACGAGATCCCGCAGCGGCTTGGTGATTGCAATGGGTGGGTCCTGTTGTGGCCAAAGAGTCTGCTTTGTTTGGAGACGGCCGAGAGCACACACACGAGCACGCAATTAGGTATGAACATCAACACCCGACCTACCCAATTAGCGCCGGCTGTCGTGCTGGGTGATAGCGGACGGGGTGAGGAAGAGACTCCATTTGTCGCTGGTGACACCGCCATAGATAAGGACGACAATGACACTCAACAGTATATCAATACTGGCGCCTACTAAGGGTTTGAGCGTCATGAGTCGGTGCCTGAATTGCCGCCTCCGGAGGCTGAACATATTATAGACGACCTTCCGGTAGCAAAGAAGCCTAGGAATACACCGAGGAAAGCCAACAAAGCTGCTTCTATGATCCAGCCGCCTCAGCAGCCTCGGGTTCAAGACCGTATAGATATCCTCAGAGCGGCAAAATGGCGTATCCCGGTGAAACAACCCTACTGAAAGCAGCGCTAGGGGCCAGATCCGGCAATCTAAGGAGACTTCATGACGACGTGTTGCGGATAGAGAAAGGCCTCATCGCCTCGAAAAATCCAGGATACCCTCTCTACGTGGTTAACGTGCCGCGGCAATTGTCGTACGTCGACACATTCCCCTCAAAGAAGTTTTTCCTTCGATTCGATTACATCTTCAACATGTTTCACATAAAGAAGCTGGATTTTACGTTTGTCCGCCTTTATGCCTTGCACATGAACTACCTCATCGGGGTTGAGCAGATACCTCATATCTGTGTCGCTGACCCGTACTTCATGCACGAGGGCTTCTTGAGAGTCCGTGCAAAGCACCGTGAATACGCGAGGAATACATCGTCAATTTCATGCTTGCCAATAAGGACAAGGAGGCGATTCTCGTGGGTTATCATCCCGTGTAAGTCATCCGCGCAGATATCCTTCCTTCGATTTCAATCATTCGTTTGAACGATGGAGTGTAATTAATTTGAGGTGTACTTATTTTGCGCAGCGGCGGGCGCGCCGTCCTCATCATCCGCTACACCCCGATACTGTGGACTCGTCGAAGAACATTAACGAAAAGGATTACACCCACATCAAGTCTGTTCTCGACAGTGCTATGTTTTACTACGATGCACGGGGTGGAGAGGTCAAGGACAAGAAGAAAAGGGACGGCAGGCCCATAAGACCCACTTCAGCTGCATCCAGCAACCGAGTGATTCTCTTGATGATGGATTCTATGTCCTACACCACATGATGGAGTACAGACAAGATCACCAGAACCTTTGCATGTCATCTAAATTCAGCGATGCCCATATTCTGCAATGGGCAAAGAACTTAGGAGATATCGAGGATCATCCACTTCAAGATGAGTTATATCACTGCCAGTGCGAACTTTCCCTAATCATCATGAAGGAGGTCGTCGAAAAAACAGGGATGTTCTATGAAGAAGGACAAATGACGTGGGAAGACTTCCGAACACGCGTAGCCGCTCAACGTCTCGACCTGAAGCCTTTCACTAAGCTCGGGCACTATCTCCTTGACTTGGATGGATGTCACGACATGTTGGAGTGATTTTCGAAATATGACAATGTGTCCGTTTAGTTCATACTTTCTGTATGACGGAACTTTGAGTTATGCACGACGAAACATTATTTGTGATGTAATTAAACTGTCCTCCTCGACTAGCGAAGATCACTCTAGTTAGGGCATTTTGGGTACGATGAACTTTGTTATTTATACTTATCATATGTTGCTTCTATTTTTGCCAAGTCTGTCTCTTTCTGTTGCTCAACTATATATGTGGCATATCATCGACTCATGTGACGATGCAGGTGCATAGATCATCGATGGTGAAGAAGTGCTACGCCAGGAGTATACGACGAGTGGCCGGAGTGTCAGGCCCAGGTGTACCGGTTTCTGGATTCCGAGCAACAACCAGTAGTTAGTTTAGGTTCACGCTAATGCGAGAGAGGGATACAAACTCATGTACTGCATAGTTCCGCTCTCACTCATAGTGATATCTCTTCTCGCGTATATCATTGTTTAGATGGATGACGACGTAGTTGCAAGTAATCGAGACTTGTATCGCTATTTTCGAGATGATGATGAGAGACCACTTTGTGATGGATGATGATTATGATGATGACATGATTTGATGAGACTATTTGTATGTATATGCTATGATTACATTTGTATGTGTATGATACGCTAAATATTATTGTATAAAGCATGTTCAAATACAAAAGAAATATGCAGAAAAAACAGAAACTAATAAAACTAGCAGTAAAATTATTAATTAACAGGGATGCACATGTCATACACTAATGTTAATTTAAGAGTTTTAATTTATTAAATGGTTAATTAGCGAATGTGGGTCCCGGTGTCAGTGGGTTAGTGGGGGTTCATTAGCCGGGGGTTAGGCCATTTAGGTCGGCGGTTTAACGTGAGCAGTGGTGGAGCCAACCGGGAGCTTCGGCGCTAGCGGAGCAGCGGGAAGAGGCGGCGGCCGCAACGCAGTAGTAACGTAGCAGTAGAGCGGTGGCGAGGCACGGCGGCGAGCACCGGGACAGGGGCAGTCGGCGCCCCCGAAAGAGGGCACGGGGGAGCATCGGGATCGCGGCGAGCGCGGGAAGGTAGGGCAGAAAAGGGGATCATGGCGCGGGCGCGGGTAGGGTCGTGCGCAGACCGGGGGCTGGTGCGGTGGTGGGCGTGCGCACGGCGAGGGGCACGGCAGGCGGCATGGTGAACGTGGTGGAAAGAGGAGGGAAATGGGGGCGTCTCACAGCGTTGCCGAGAAGGGGCTCGGCCTGGCTTGAGGACGCGAGTAGGTGAGGGATACGAGGAGGCGACGCAAGGTTCGGCGACGGTGAGGTCTTCAGGCGGTGGTGGTGGCGCACGGTGATGGCGCCGGTGAAGGGGGGCTTCGAGCTCATTGCTCGTTCACGATCCAGATCGGGTCGGGGAAGAGGAGCGAGAGGGGAGGTGAGCCGGAGACGGGCGGTGGGGAGGAGGCCTGGCGACGTCGGCGGGCGATCCGGCGACGGCAACGGGGTCTATGGGGGCAATACCCTCCCCGATCCAGATGAGATCAAGAGGTG